>NC_079192.1:404705960-405005960 GCF_029499605.1 Hyla sarda
CGGCCTTTTACTATTAATTCAGGACTATAATTTACGAATATTGCGCATAGGACTCACAATTTCATTGGTAGCATACACACAGTGCGATATCATACATTGTGTCCAACCAAAACTATTCAAATGGTGTTTTATGTTTCTTTATTGGAATTAATATTGAGACATTTTCTTAGTAACAAAGTGTTTCTAGTGTCTCATTCGTTACATCTAACGGGATTGTTACTTTTTATAACAGCTCAGCCTTTCCTTCACTTCACCGATCTGTCTGTTTTACTAGTGCAATAATGGGTTAACTATTTTATGTGATTACTATCTATTTTAACAATAGTGTTGCTCGCGAATATTCGCAATTCGAATTTTATTCGCGAATATCGCATATTCGCGAATATAGCGCTATATATTCGTAATGACGAATATTCGTTTTTTTTTTTTTTTTTTTTTTTTTTTCACAGTACACATCACAGTGATCACCCCTCTCTGCTTCCAGCTTATGTGGTGTAAGAAGGCTCTAACACTACTGTGTGAGACTGGTGTGCGAATTTTCGCATATGCGAATATTTGCATATGATAGTTTTCGCATATGCGCATTTTAGTTTATGTTAATTTTTGTACATGTTAATTTCGCATATGCGAAAATAAAACGAGAACATTACGAATATGCGAATATTCGCGAATATGACGAATATTCGTCCATATATTCGCGAATATTCGCGAATTCGAATATGGCCAATGCCGCTCAACACTATTTAACAATAATACTAGTATCTAAAGGGCTCTGAGATGACTATTATGTCTGATGATCAATGTTATTGTTCTCCGAGAGACCCAGCTGAGACTATCTAGTTTACTACAACTTTCCTCGTTTTATTCTTAATTATATTTGTGTCATTTATATTTGTATTTATTCATTATTCTCATTCTACAGCGATAACTGTAGAATGAGCGGGAAAATAACAGTTCTATAGCCGGATACCGAGCTCTTATTGGCTGATCTCCGGCCGGCTCTGGGGCGATTATTCCCGGTCACTGTATACAGCGAGTGCCGGGATCTTTATGTAACCAACGATGGAGAAGCGCTGACCCCCTGATCGGCTGGATGGAGGCCGCGCTGTGTAATGCGGCTGGAGATCCGATGTGTTCAGGAGCTTCCATTACACATGAGGCTACAGTATAGGGGGCGCCATCTCTACACTGCGGTCCCGTCTATTGTGGAGGATCCGTAAACTACATCGTGAGAAAACGTATTCATTACGAGACTTAACCCTTCCAATACAAACTACATTCTGCACAACCCACACGGTGTCCTATACTAGATAAAATGTGCCGGTTGTTTAATCCCTATAACAGCCCAGATCCCTATCACACCCGAGATCAGCGGCGCCAGCTCTGTAGGAGACAATGTGGTGGCTCTTAGAAGAGCCTTTGGTGTTCGGGATGATCTGGGATAAGCGGTGATCACTTGCTCTTGGCCGCTTTGCTGCTCTCGGTCTTCTTGGGCAGCAGCACGGCCTGGATGTTGGGCAGGACGCCTCCCTGGGCGATGGTCACCCCACCCAGCAGCTTGTTCAGCTCCTCGTCATTGCGCACGGCCAGCTGCAGGTGACGGGGGATGATGCGGGTCTTCTTGTTGTCCCGGGCGGCATTACCGGCCAATTCCAGGATCTCAGCGGTTAAATACTCCAGCACAGCGGCCAGGTAGACCGGAGCACCGGCGCCCACCCTCTCGGCGTAGTTCCCTTTGCGGAGAAGTCTGTGAACACGACCGACGGGGAACTGGAGTCCTGCCCGGGAT
Organism: Hyla sarda; assembly: GCF_029499605.1. Taxonomy (NCBI): domain Eukaryota; kingdom Metazoa; phylum Chordata; class Amphibia; order Anura; family Hylidae; genus Hyla; species Hyla sarda. Next base: position 404,707,750 of record NC_079192.1, read on the forward strand.
GAGCGGGTCTTGGCCTTAGCCCGAACCTTCCCTCCTTGTTTGCCGCGTCCAGACATAATTATTACTGAAAACTAAATACTCAAGAGAAGTCTCTCTGTGATGTAACTGAGATATTCTTTCTGCTGCCTTTTATATGTTTCTGCTCCGCCCTTCGGCTCCCGTGATTGGGTAGATTTGAATCCTGCCAATGGTGACGAGACTTGAAGAAACACCAATGAACTGCACTGGGCGGGGCTTTAGACGCTCCCACAGGTCACATGATTTGCTCCTCCAGTAGAACAGTGAGCAGACAGCAGTTCTTATTTGCATGGGCTGCATATAAATACGGCTGCGGTGGGAGGAGGAAGCATCATTATTCTCTCTGTTCTAGTGAAGAAGGATTGTGAGTGATTATTATGCCTGATCCCGCCAAGTCTGCACCAGCGCCCAAGAAGGGCTCCAAGAAAGCCGTGACCAAGACTCAGAAGAAGGACGGCAAGAAGAGGAGGAAGACCAGGAAGGAAAGCTATGCCATCTACGTGTACAAGGTGCTCAAGCAGGTCCATCCTGACACCGGCATCTCCTCCAAGGCCATGGGCATCATGAACTCCTTTGTCAACGATATCTTCGAGCGCATCGCAGGGGAAGCCTCCCGCCTGGCTCACTACAACAAGCGCTCCACCATCACCTCCCGGGAGATCCAGACCGCCGTGCGCCTGCTGCTGCCTGGAGAGCTGGCCAAGCACGCCGTGTCCGAGGGCACCAAAGCCGTCACCAAGTACACCAGCGCCAAGTAACCTGCTCCGCCTCCTGCTGTCACCCCAAAGGCTCTTCTAAGAGCCGCCACATTGTCTATAATAGAGCTGGGGCTTCTCCTGTCTGTATTCCCCGTATTCTGTTCTGTATATGTGGCCGCTATTCTGTCAGTACAGTCTATTGATACTATATATATATATATATTCTGCTCCGGGATCGGGTGAGATCAGAGCGACTGCTGCGGTTCTCACTGACTGCAGGATGTATATTCTCCTGTGGTGGAGCGGGGGGCGCTGTAGAGTTCTCCGTAGTTAACCCATTGCCTGATCTGTCTTGTGATCAGTATCTCCTCCACCAGATTCCCCGATTATTTCTTCTATAATCTCCTGATCGATCACACAGCCTTACTGGAGTGAATTGTTGCGGTAACGCTATAATATGTAGTCTGCACAATCTATAAATCCTAATTTACTGACCGGGGAATCTATTGATCGGTATCGCCGGGGTTTATTATGAGACTCTCATCCTACTGTGTGTGCACTGACTGGGAGGGAACAATAGAGAAACAAGGAGGATGAGGGTAGTAGTCAGCCACCGCGCACACGGCTCATTGTTAACCCTTTAGCGGCATGTTTACTACAATGAAATGACAAAGGACCCGAGCCCGACTCTACACAGCAGGAAGGACACCACAGTATCAGAGTATTTCTCCGCTCATAGGCAGCATTAATTCTATATAAATCCCGATGGGTCAATGTTCATTTATTAATGCCCCTTTCCACACTCACACATTGGCTGATCACAGGATGTTCAGGGTTTGAATTTCCCGCTTCCTCCAGACCCGATAACAATGGAGAGATCCCCCTCATTCTCGTGTATGTCACCAATAAAGATCCTAATCCTATGCGCAATGCTCGCACAGCTGCCGTTGGTTATAATCTTTGGAAATTAATTATAGTCATGAATTATAAGTAAAAGTCTGGTGTAGATAACCGCACACCGCTCCCACTCATACACCGATCACCCTCCCGCTGTCTCGGTCTCAGCTTGTGAATAAACCGGCCGTGCATGGAAGCCTGAAGGGGAGAGATCGGTGGTGTCCAGGTGCGGTCTGGATGTTCCCAGTGATAATACTGAAGTAGAGTCCTCGCTAAAGAGTTAATGATGATTGAAAGTTGTCACAATCTAGCGCTTGTTTTTTGCGCAAATAAAAATGATTTTCCAGTTGTGTGGTCACATAGATGGGGGTAACCAGACGCATTTCAGTGGTTTAGATTATCTATTGTAACCAATAATACTAGTAGCCCTGTGATAACTTTTATGCTTCATGATAAATGTTTTATTTTTTGCCTCTTTCCTCGTTTTATTGGTATTAGTTTTAATGTTCCATCTTGATTTTTTTTAAATCATATTTTAATTTTACTTTCAGAAGATTCATCCAACGCTTTTCTATAGTTAACGCTATATTCACACGGACACGCGTTATAGCCAGATCGGGAAGGGTTTTATCAATGACGGGCCCGGGAATCTCTCCCCCCACTAAGACTTCATCAGGTCTAAATACACGGTGATCGCTGACAGGTAAAATAGATTGTAAAACAACCACACGGTCAGTGTTCACACTGGGCGATCTTTTCCATTAATTTAATACATAGAACAATAAAATAATGTATAAAAAATAATTTCCCTGCCGCCTCCTTTTCAGGTGAAGGGAGTCAGGCTGCTGGGGGAGGGTGCAGGATGTGATCGGTATCAGGTCTGGAATAGGACAGGGACGCGGCTCCTCTATATACTCTGCAGGGAAGACCCCAAATTCACCCACCATTGTGATGTCAGCCCCGGACATAGTGTCCTCTCCGCCTCACTAGAATCCCCCTGATCGGCCCCAACAGTTTCCCATCCGCCGCCTATTTCTTCCTATTTACAGAAACCAGAGGAATGTAGTCACGTGTACAGGGAAGAGGACGAGACAAAGGGAGAAACGATCAGAAGAGGAGCGCGAATTTCAAAATAGTCAACTACGGTGATCAACCAATGAGCGAACATTCGGGTCTATAACTCCGCCTAGATTTAACCCTCTATGCACCACTTACGGTCACAGGTGTCGGGAGACTGAAGCCAGCAGCACCGATCACACAGGAGCAATGCAGAGGACACGATCTACATCACTATAGTAACTGAACTCAGCACCGAGAGGGTTAACTGCAAAGAACAATCCCGGGATCCTGCTTATGAGAACAGGCGGAATATATATATATATATATATGCGCAATTTACTTGGGTGTGAACAGCTCCATTAACATACAGGTGTTATATAGAGTGAAGGCTCATTTGTCCGGATAGCGGGATATAGAAGGGTCTTACCGGGATATTATCAGGAGATTTGCATGTTCTATAACACGGACTCTTTAGGGAGGTAATGAGTGATATGGTGGGGAGGGAAGTAATGTAATCTGGAGAAGATGAATGTAGATTGTAACAGTAACTATAATCACGGAGGAAGATGAGGGCAGTAGTCAGAACATTCAGAGGAGATCCCCCGGAGCAGATAGGAGGGAAATACCGATAGACTGATCAGGTGCAGCGATTATGGCAGGACAGGGAAAAACAAACACCGCAACCACAAGAGCAAAACACCGATCACACAACCTCTCAGTAGAGAAGACACAAGGAATTGTAGCCTTTCCATAGAACATGTGGGCGGCTCTGAGAAGAGCCTTTGGGTTGATGTGATGGAGCCGAGTAGAAGCAGAATTAACCTCCGAAGCCGTAGAGAGTGCGGCCCTGGCGCTTGAGGGCGTACACCACGTCCATAGCGGTGACGGTCTTCCTCTTGGCGTGCTCGGTGTAGGTGACGGCGTCACGGATGACGTTCTCCAGGAAGACTTTCAGGACACCGCGAGTCTCTTCATAGATGAGGCCGGAGATGCGCTTCACACCTCCCCTGCGAGCTAGACGGCGGATGGCAGGCTTGGTGATGCCCTGGATGTTATCCCGGAGCACCTTCCTGTGCCGCTTGGCTCCGCCCTTACCGAGACCTTTCCCTCCTTTACCGCGTCCAGACATCTTCTCTATGAAGCGAGTAGATTGCAAGATACCGAGTGCGGCCGAGTCCGGCTTATATAGCACAGGAGCGGACCGAGAACAATGGCGACTTCCGGGGCGTTTATTTTACTGAATTTACATTCCTGGCTCCTCCCCTCTCCCTCCGCTGATTGGCTGAACACTGTAACGGTCCCTATTTTGAATCTCCCGCTCCTTCTACATTACTCGCAGCTATTAGTTTGCGGCTGGTTACTAATCCGATCCTTCTCAAAATGTAACGAATAATCTTTAGGAGCAGTCAGTCGTCTGCAAGATTTATATTACCAGCGATATCGGCGAGAATCCGGCCAGTGTAGAATAAAGAGGAAAATCTACAGAACACCGTGAGCAGCTGCATTCATGTTACCCGTCAGGTTCAGGGGTTTGCGCACAGCAGAGAAGCAGATAGCGCTTCTGGTCGGTGAGATTCGGTATTGTACAGATCACAGGGGAAATGATTTATATACAATCGATGAGGCGATTATATTGAGTCCCTAGAAGGTGGGATCAATCCCCCCGCTCTTTATACTCAGAGGATCTGTCGGTACCGGGCAAAATGGCGACAGCTCCGGGTATTACAGCAGCGGTTCTAGCACGAGGAGCGATGTGAGGGCTTCTGATTAGGTCACTAGGGCTGCTATACACTGAAAGAGTTAATAGACCGCCAGGACAGGACAATGGAGGGATTTAGAAGTGATTTTGTGGCTGAGAAGGAAACATCATAGTGGTGTCTATTAGCGGGACATGCACAGCTGCTGCCTCTACCAGGGATTAAAAGAAAAGCACATTTGGATCGTCCACCAATATTAATATCTCAGGCAATGAAAGGGTTAAGATGACAGGAAACAATTGTTTACCATAATCCTGCGGACCCAGCCCCGGACTCTGTATGAGCCCAAGCGAAGTATCGGGGGATTCAGATCGTTTTGGTCTGAAGAACGATCCATTCACAAGAATCGATCACTCGGGCAGTATTACCAGGTCTACAGGACTGCTCACCCCCGGGCACCAAGACTCTGCACACATTGTACGACATTATATAAAGCCCCGATATGTGCAATGAGAGCGACCGAGAATAATCGTCCGAGAGCCTAACCCCACGTGTTAATATATGATAGAAGGGGAGAGATCGGAATAGATCAGCAGATGATCGGGAATATTACAATCTCGGGTGATCAGTCAATGAACCTCCAGTATCGGGGATATAGCTCCGACCATAGTGTTAACCCTTCAGTGTCCTTGCTGCCTGCCTTGTATTCCTCCTTCATATCCCGATTACTTGTTATATATGTCAGGAGTCTGAAGCCAGCAGTCCTGACCGGAGGGGACCGATCCTCTGTAACCCCCAGAATATACACTGCAGTCCCCATAATACCGGTCACCCCCAGGAACTAATACCGCAGAGGACAATTCTATACCTGCACATTTCCAGCACTGAAAGGGTTTATTCTAGAGAACTATACTGGATCCTGCTTATGAGAACAGGCGGAGAATCGGGACAGAACTGGAGACATTCAGGAGTCAGCTCGTTCTATAGATAATTTGGTGGCTCTGATAAGAGCCTTTGTGTTGTATGCGGGTCCCGGGTAGATGTAAGCTCTCTCCCCACGGATCCTGCGGGCCAGCTGGATGTCTTTGGGCATGATGGTGACCCTCTTGGCGTGGATGGCGCATAGATTGGTGTCCTCAAAGAGTCCCACCAGGTAAGCCTCGCTGGCCTCCTGCAGGGCCATGACCGCCGAGCTCTGGAAGCGAAGATCAGTCTTGAAGTCCTGGGCGATCTCTCTTACCAGGCGCTGGAAGGGGAGCTTCCGGATCAGCAGCTCGGTGGACTTCTGATATCGGCGGATCTCACGGAGAGCCACTGTACCTGGACGGTAGCGGTGAGGCTTCTTCACCCCACCAGTGGCGGGAGCGCTCTTCCTGGCGGCCTTAGTAGCCAGCTGCTTGCGGGGAGCTTTCCCTCCGGTGGATTTACGCGCGGTCTGCTTGGTCCTGGCCATGATTCTCTATAGACAAGTCAGTAAGAAGGGATCGGGAGAGGAAAGAGCAGAACAGTTATAGTCCTGGCCTCATCGTGATTGGATAAAGTAAGCCACACCCCCTACATCCCATTGGCTGATTCATATAAAGCTGAGCCCGCCAAAACACATGGGGCGTCAGCCATCGATCTTTGTTCAGAAGAGGCGGGGCCCATCCTGGCCCTATTCGGTCCTGCCTGCGGACAGACGTAACTCCCGGTAATAGCGCCCTCCCCCGTGTCCCCTCAGACATGACGCGGTGCAGTATTCCGAGTGTTCAGATTGTCTGCCGCTCTCCCATATATAGGCTATTCGTGACTGCATGGCTTTATATAGTAATAAGACTAAGCAGCCCAATAACCCTCAGAATAGGGAAAATACAGGGTTACATTCACCCCCAAATCTCTGGTAAATCAGTTTCCGTAATCCCGTCTATCCATAGAGCGTCTATTTATTAAAGCAGTGTAAATCCTTACAGTTTATACACAGGAGATACATTGTGTTACAATAGCGACACCTTGTGGTGAGGGATTTATATAACCTTTTATGTTGCCGATTTGTAACAAGGAGATATTTTCGCCAAGCGCTGACACTATCAGTGTTACAGCAGAACATCCTCAGTTCAGTGTTCATAAGGGGATCTAGAAGTAAAGGCAGATGCATTGTGATTTATATAACAATATAATAAAGTGATGATAATATAGAAGGGATTTATATCACTATCATAACTATATCTCCCAGGGTGATATCCGGGCGGTGATCATACAGCTCTGTCTGGAGGAGGTGGTGGCTCTGAAAAGAGCCTTTGTGGGATAAGTACAGGACGAGGCTCCCGATTATTTCTTAGCCGCGCTCTTCTTGGCTTTAGTCACCTTTTTAGCCGGGCTCTTGGCAGCTTTGGGTTTGGCCGCCTTCTTAGCCGGGCTCTTGGTCACCTTCTTGGGAGCAGCCTTCGGCTTCTTGGGGCTCTTGGCCGCTGCAGGCCTCTTGGCTTTCTTCGGGCTCTTGGACGCTGCAGGCTTCTTGGCTTTCTTCGGGCTCTTGGCCGCGCTCGGAGCCTTCTTTGGCTTCTTAGGGGATTTGGTCGCTTTCTTAGCTGCTGCAGGCTTCTTGGCCGCAGCCGCCGGCTTCTTCTTGGCCGCCTTGTCCTTAGTCTCCAGCTGGTTCTTGTTGATCTTGAAGGATCCGGAGGCGCCGCTGCCTTTCACCTGGAGCAGGGTTCCCTTGGTCACCAGCCCCTTGATGGCCAGCTTCAGGCGGCTGTTGTTCTTGTCTACATCGTATCCTCCGGCAGCCAGAGCCTTCTTCAGGGCGGCCAGAGACACCCCACTGCGCTCCTTAGAGGCGGACACGGCTTTAACGAGCAGCTCGGACACGCTGGGACCGGAGGGTTTGTGGCTTTTCTTAGCGCCCCCTGCGGCTGATTTCTTCGGCTGCTTCTTGGACTTTGCGGCCGGATCGGCGGGAGGAGCGGCGGCTGGTGCGGTTTCTGCCATAGTTTATCGCTGCCGTCTATAACAATAAAAATACTGCGGAAGAGAAATATAGATTGCGGAGCTGCTGGCGACTCTTATATAGTCAGTGGCTGCGCTCTGATTGGCTTCTGAGCTGCCATTTTCATGAGCTGTTATTGGCTGACACAGAGCACAGGCCCCGCCCCATTCTGTCTGGTCCCTAAGAATTAAACAACCTACTTCTCATTATACCAGATAGGAGAACAGATACAATTGTTGTGTTGTGTAAATATAAGCTTTAGTAACCAACCATAGTTGTTGTATCTATTTGTAACAATTGTATCAGCCTTTGGGGAAATAGAAATACTCGATGTTACAATTTGGTAACATGTAAAGATTAGAGTATAAAGCTCTCACCAGCAGGTGTCGCTGTTGTAACAGTCACTTATTGATTTCTCAGAGATTTAGGAGTAAATGTAAATCCTCTAGGTAATAGGTTGTGCACATCGTGTTTTACCCAACCTGAGAATTATTGCGATTATTTTCTCTTATGATATATTAATGCTACAGCAGCCCCCCAGATGTAGAATGGATATGGGGGCGCTCTCCTGTACTGCGCCATGTATATAGGGATAGGAATAGTTCTCTGAGGACGTATATTGTCAGCATTCAGATGTCTGTACAGGAGCAGCCGGTAATCAGTGTGAACACCCGAGATGCGGCACCGCGTTATGTCTGAGAGGACACGGGGGAGGCTCCCGGGATTGTTCTCTGCGGTTAACTCTTTCAGTGCTGAGAACTGTGCAGTTATGTAGGATGGTGTCATGTGACTGGGTATGGTCGGATCTGTGCTCTGGGGATAGAGAGGAGCGATCCCCTCGGTCAGCACTGCTGGCTTCAGTCTAATGACAACTGTGACCGCTGACCGACAGACATAAGGAGGACACTGAAGGGTTAACTGTGTGGGCGGAGCTATAGCCCCGATACTGGAGGATCATTGGCTGATCATCGGAGATCATGTGATTGTGATATTCCCGATCTTCTGCTGATTTATTATTCCGATTTCTCCCCTTTTATCATATAATAACACGTGGGGTCAGGACGGGGTCAGGCTCTCGAACGATTATTCTCGGTCAATCTCATTGCACACATCGGGGTTCCATATAATGAGAAGCGGGAAAATAGCGGAGAGGATTGTTGGGGAACAAAGAGCAGAAATTGGCACGACAAAAAAATGCCGCGGGCACGGAAGAGTTAACAATGATTTAACCGTTTGGTGCCTCCTGGGGGCGGAGCTATAGCTCCATACTTTTTGTTCATTGTCTGTTTATCGGCTCCTCGTGGATCCTGATCTTCCGATCTTACTGATCGCTTCTCCAGATCTTTTACTCTTCATCCATATAAAATGTGATAGAATAAAGTGAGAAGAGAGTAATGGACGGAGATTATACCTGATCGTTTATAGATCTGCAGAGATCGTCGGGGAAATTCTCTCCTAGACCTCCGACCCCTGATTGTCATTGCGGTAATAATCTGCTGGGTGTGATCAGGGGGTCTATGGGGGATGAGATCTTCCTGGGACTAGAACTGACAGTAACTTTCTTATATATCCACATAAACAATAAATGTACAATGTAATAAAAATAGAGAACAAATAAAAGGGGTAAAATACAACTGGATCACTGGATGGTAAAAGGCAGAAATACAAATCATCAATAAAACATCCAGTAAATAGATGATGCGGCTCCTCTGATCAGATGTACAGGGGATAAAGCTGCTGTGCGGAGATCAGTAGTGTGTACTGGGCTGTAGGATAAAATGTATGAAATAACACAGGGAACCAACCGTGTGCACAGACTGATGGTTACAGCCGCCGACCGGGATCGCGTCTATATAGAAGAGTCCTGTGGTCAAGCTGTTCAGGCGATTAATTAGCGCTTCAATTATAAGGTTTCTAAATAAAATAATTTCTGATTTAACCACAAATTGATTTTAAATTGATCAAAGGCAAAACACCTGAAAGTTCACTGCAGGGGTTAATAGGATATGAAGATTGGCAGTGAGTTTACAGCACATAAAGAGAGATGGAAACTATACTACAAACCACCACTAGAGGACCCCAGAGGACAGGAGATGAGGCTGATGGATTCAGTCCTCATTGTGAATGCAGTAAATGCTCCTGAGGCTTCATCCAGACCGGATGGTTGTAGCTTCAGTGGCGTTGCCACCCGGGTGCGGGGGGTGCGGCCCGCACAGGGTGACACCAACCTAATGGGGTGACACAAAGACGCTCCGCAGCATCCCCCCCCCACCCGGCCTTCACGGTGCGCCCGTCCGTCAACATTTTTGCATGTTTTTATATAGGAAAAGTCCTCCGGCTACCTCCATAGTGGATCGCCCCCCTGCGATTGCGCTGCGCGGGGGGGCATCCACCCCACTAGCCCACCAGGGAGCATTCACATCTCCCTTTAGACGCCGCTGTCAGCTTTGACAGCGGCGATCTAAAGGGTTAATAGCCTGCCGCGGCGATCGCCGCATGCTGGCTATTAGCGGTGGCCCCCGGCTACTGAGAACAGCCGGGGGTCTGCAGAGTATGGAGCGGTCAGGAATCCTGAGCCCGTTCCATACATACTGCAGAGCGCCGCAAGCATCTCCCCGTACAGACGCGCCTCCTCCCCTCAGCTCTCCGAAGCTACAGCTGGGGGAAGTGAAGGCAAAGGACGCAGGTCTGCACGGGGAGCAAGAAGCCACGCCCCCTCATCTCCCCCTGCACGTCTGCAGAGCAGGGGAGAGGAGACATACACAGCTTCTCATCTCCCCTGCTCTGCTTCAGCTTACACAGGCTGAAGAGTATGGAGCGGGCAGGAGTCGGGTGCCCGCTCCATACAGACTGCAGATCGTCACCGCGGCTGCCGCACTTGTCAGGTCTGGCCCTGCTTGGGCTAAGGGCCGGTCAAATTCACCTGCCCGGCGCCCAAAACTGCTAGTCACCTGTAGTCACTGATATCATTGTGTAGTCTCACTATAGAGAAGACGTCACCTGTAATCACTGATATCATTGTGTATTCTCCTCACTATAGAGAAGACATCACCTGTAGTCACTGATATCATTGTGTATTCTCCTCACTATAGAGAAGACGTCAACTGTAGTCACTGATATCATTGTGTATTCTCCTCACTATAGAGAAGACGTCACCTGTAGTCACTAATATCATTATGTATTCTCCTCACTATAGAAGATGTCACCTGTAGTCACTGATATCATTGTGTATTCTCCTCACTATAGAGAAGACGTCACCTGTAGTCACTAATATCATTATGTATTCTCCTCACTATAGAAGATGTCACCTGTAGTCACTGATATTATTGTGTATTCTCCTCACTATGTCCTATCAGAGCTGTAGTTGCTTGTCAGTTCTACAGTTAGGTCAGTGAAACTACAACTCCCAGCATAACCTCACCACTGCTCAAAGGGGTACTCTACTGGAAAACATTTTTTTTTTTTTTATCAACTGGTGCTACAAAGTTAAACAGATTTGTAAATTACTTCTATTTAAAAATCTTAATCCTTCCAGCACTTATTATCTGCTGTATAAGAGATTCACAGGAAGTTATTTTCTTTTTTAATTTCTTTTCTTGACCACAGTGCTCTGTGCTGACACCTCTGTCCATGTCAAGAACTGTCCATAGTAGGAGCAAATCCCCATAGTAAACCTATCCTGCTCTGGACAGTTCCTGATATTGACAGAGGTGTCAGCAAATAACACTGTGGTCCGACTGGAAAGAACTACACAACTTCCTGTGGAGCATACAGCAGCTTATAAGTACTGTAAGGATTAAGATTTTAAATAGAAGCAATTAAAAAATCTGTTTAACTTTCTGGCACCAGTTGATCTAAAAATAAATGTTTTCCAGTGGAGTACCCCTTTAAGTAATTCTGGGAGCTGTATATTTAAATGGTGAAAACTTCTTTAACACTTTCCTATTCTGTGGCAACTGGTATATCTGATTATTATACTGGAATTTCTCACAATGCGCTACAACAGTGGTGTCTGTCACAACAGGCTAAAAACTTACTGGGGGGAGGGGGTAGGTATGGGGGTGACACCCTTTTCTACCGCACCGGGTGACACCAACCCTAGCAACGCCACTGTGTAGCTTTATAACTTTTAGATCTAAAACATTTCCAAGGCTTCAGTTTTTGAAATCTGTTACATTTTTGGGCTGGTACCTGTTTAATTGGAGGGATTTAAGTGGTATTGGGGCTTATCTCATGTGTTGGGCACAATGGGGGAGATTTATCAAAACCTGTACAAAGGAAAAGTTGACCAGTTGCCCATAGCAACCAATCAGATCGCTTCCTTCATTTTGCAGAGGCCTTGTTAAAAATGAAAGAAGCGAGCTGATTGGTTACTATGGGCAACTGGGCAACTTTTCCTCTGGACAGGTTTTGATAAATCTCCCCCAATGGCGTGAGGCACTCTGCTTCATCAGTTCTCTTATGTTGATTTCATCCAAAAAGCAAACAACTACACTGCTCAAAAAATAAAGGGAACACGTAAACAACACAATGTAACTCCAAGTCAATGACATTTCTGTGAAATCACACTGTCCACTCAGGAACAACACTGATTGACAATCAATTTCACATGCTGTTGTGCAAATGGAACAGACAACAGGTGGAAATTATAGGCAATTAGCAAAACACCCCCAATAAAGGAGTGGTTCTGCAGGTGGTGACCACAGGCCACTTCTCCATTCCTATGCTTCCTGGCTGATGTTTTGGTCACTTTGAATGCTGGCGGTGCTTTCACTCTAGTGGTAGCATGAGATGGAGTCTACAGCCAACACAAGTGGCTCAAGTAGTGCAGCTCACCCAGGACGGCACATCAATGCGAGCTGTGGCAAGAAGATTTTCTGTGTCTGTCAGTGTAGTGTCCAGAGCATGGAGGCGCTACCAGGAGACAGGCCAGTACATCAGGAGATGTTGAGGAGGCTGTAGGAGGGCAACAACCCAGCAGCAGGACCGTTACTTTTGTGCAAGGAGGAGCAGGAGGAGCACAGCCAGAGCCCTGCGAAATGACCTCCAGCAGGCCACAAATGTGCATGTGTCCACTCAATCGGTCAGAAACAGACTCCATGAGGGTGGTATGAGGCCCGATGTCCACAGGTGGGGGTTGTGCTTACAGCACAACACCATGCAGGATGTTTGGCATTTGCCAGAGAACACCAAGATTGGCAAATTTGCCACTGGCACCCTGTGCTCTTCACAGATGAAAGCAGGTTCACACTGAGCACATGTGACAGATGGGACAGAGTCTGGAGATGCCGTGGAGAATGTTCTGCTGCCTGCAACATCCTCCAGCATGACCGGTTTGGCGGTGGGTCAGTAATGGTGTGGGGAGGCATTTCTTTGGGGGCCGCACAGCCCTCCATGTGCTTACCGAGATGAGATCCTCAGACCCCTTGTGAGACCATATGCTGGTGCGGTTGGCCCTGGATTCCTCCTAAAGCAAGACAGTGCTAGACCTCGTGGCTGGAGTGTGTCAGCAGTTCCTGCAAGAGAAAGTCATTGATGCTATGAACTGGCCTGCCCGTTTCTCAGACCTCAATCCGATAGAGCACATTTGGGACATGATGTCTTTCTCCATCCACCAACGCCACGTTGCACCACAGACTGTCCGCCACCTCATCAGGAACATTCCCAGGCATTGTAGAGAGGTCATACGGGCACGTGGAGGTCACACACACTACAGAGCCTCATTTTGACTTGTTTTACGGACATTACATCAAAAGTTGGATCAACCTGTAGTGTGGTTTTCCACTTTTATTTTGAGTGTGACTCCATATCCAGACCTCCATGGGTTGATAAATTTGGTTATACGGTTACAAAAATACCCAATTTATGTAGGTTTTATTTTATTATACTTCTTAAAAAAAATTATAACTACATGCACCAAAATTTGTATGTTTAAAATTGTCATCTTCTAACCCCTATAACTTATTTTTTTTCCATATACGGTGATGTGTGAGGGCAAATTTTTTTGTGTGCAGTTGTCTGTAGTTTTTATCGGTATCATTTTTGTTTTGATGGGACTTTTTTTTTTTTTTTACATATAACCATTGACCTTACGGTTCAACCCCTTGAGTTCGAAGCCATTTTTCATTTTTGCTCTTTTCGTTCTTTCCTTCTCTCCTTCTATAAATCCTAATGCTTTCAATTTTCCACCTACAGACCCATATCAGAGCTTGATTTTTGTGCAACCTATTTTACATTGTAATATTGTCAATCATTTCACCCCAAAATCTATGGTAAAGGGGGCGCATCTTGACACGCTGGCTACAGGTTGCACTCTGTAAGAGCTCTGTAATATAAAAAGTTGGAGGGACTCCCTCAAGACCCCCAAGGTGCTACACAGCAGTTTATGGCTTACTTTTGGCCACAAACAGAGACTGCTGATCTCCCGCTACAGACGCGGCCTGTTACCGCTTTACCTCAGGCCGTGGCAGGTTACCCACTCACTTTCTCTGGTCATCACGTACGCCACACTGGAGACACGGTGGCACTCTCATCTGCTGTCTGAAGCCCTACACCACTCACCCCTGCCGCCACAAAATCAGAGCCCATAATGAATAGCTCCTGGGAAGATTTCCCCTCTGAGGCACCGGCACACCGCTGATGCGGTCAGGGCCAACGTTAGAGCAGGGAAAACCAGGCAATTGCCTAAGGCCCCCATCCCCCAGGGGGGCCCCTGCTAGCTGCTCAGTAGCGGATCAGCAGCCCGCTGCAGCCCGGCCGTGGCCACTTTAAAACAGTGACAGGTGGCGGGCCCGGACACTTCTCCTGTTTTTTCTATTTTTTCATATTTCCTTACCTGGCTGCGCTCGGCAGGCTCAGGTAATGCGGCGGATCTTGTGGGCTGTGTGGATAATATGACGAGTGACGTCTGCTGCCGCCTCCTCTGCGTGGCGTCAGGGGCGTCACTCCTGCCGAGCACGGCCATGTAAGGAAATATGAAAAATAGAAAAAGCAGGGGGAGAGGGGGGACCTAATGTGGAGGAACTTTACTGCCAACCTAATGTGGGGGAACTATACTGCCAACGTAATGTGGGGGGAACTATACTGCCAACGTAATGTGGGGGGAACTATACTGCCAACGTAATGTGGGGGAACTATACTGCCTACCTAATGTGGGGGAACTATAATCTAATGTGGGGGGGAACTACACTGCCAACCTAAGGTGGGGGAACTATACTGCAAACATAATGTTGGGAAGCTATACTAGCAACCTAATGTGGGGAACTACAACCTAATTTGGGGAAACTGTACTGCCTACCTATTTTGGGGAACTACAACCTAATTAATGTGGGGGAAATATAATGCCTACCTAATGTGGAGGGAACTATACTGCCAACATAACGTGTAGGAACTATACTGCCTACCTAATGTGGGGGAAAATATACTGCCAACGTAATGTGGGGGGAGGGGGGAACTATACTGCCTACCTAATGTGGGGGAACTATACTGCCAACCAAATGTGGGGGAACTATAATCTAATGTGGGGGGAACTACACTGCCAACCTAAAGTGGGGGAACTATACTGCAAACATAATGTTGGGAAGCTATACTGCCAACCTAATGTGGGGGAACTATACTGCAAACCTAATGTGAGGGAACTATACCTGCAAACCTAATGTGGGGGAACTATACTGCAAACCTAATGTGGGGGAACTATACTGCAAACCTAATGTGGGGGAACTATACTGCAAACCTAATGTGGGGGGAACTATACTGCCAACGTAATGTGGGGGGAACTATACTGCCAATGTAATGTGGGGGAACTATACTGCCTACCTAATGTGGGGGGAACTATACTGCAAATATAATGTTGGGAAGCTATACTGGCAACCTAATGTGGGGGAACTATACTGCCAACCTAATTTGGGGAACTACAACCTAATTTGGGGAAACTGTACTGCCTACCTATTGTGGGGGAACTACAACCTAATTAATGTGGGGGAACTATACTGCAAACCTAATGTGGGGTAATTTTTTGTGCTTTGATTTGTAGTTTTTATCGGTAACATTTTTGTTTTGTTTTTTCAATTGCTTTTTAGATTTTTTTTGATATTTGAAGTGACCAAAAATGTGCAAATCTGGTTAGCGCACTATTATGACTTTTGGAGCCCCTCTTTAGATTTTGCCTAGGGCCATGCTAAGCCTAAAACTGGCCTTGGATGCTGCTACCACTGCTGGAGACCAGCCTGTGCTCCCACCGCTCTCACGCTGCATGTCAGCTCCTGCACAGGCTTACAGCCTCTCCTCTTCCCCTTCTGGGCTCCCTCTCCATTGCTCTGCACCGCCAATGTCTCAGCAAGAGCACCACCCGAGTCCTGTGCCTCCTGCTACTCCTATTGCAGACCTCCCAGAAGCCTCCTCACCTAATGTTAACCTTTTGGGGACCAGGCAACCTCCCCTCTCACAGAGAAGTTCTTTGTTCCCCTCTCATTGCCCTGAAACTGACCCAAAAAGATCAGAGCACCCTGCACCTACTCCATATGGTCTTCCACTCCTCTCCTCTGAATTTAGTACCACTGTGCAGTACTTTCATATGGACTCTGAAGTATTTTTTTCAGAGGAAGATTCCACTGATACCAGCGAGGTTCCAGACTACTGGGGGGGTAGCCACACCCCCCCTCCCCCCCAATAAAGAAAAAATTGTTCAAAACACTGTTAAAAGCCCGCTCCATGAAGAGCAGCTGAATAGCACACTCTTCCTCTGATGACTCATGTGGCCCTTTCAAGACCCGGGGACCCAAATCCCACATGTGTGACCACTCTCCTGTACCGTCTTTCTAACCTGCTACCATCCAGCCAGCTTGCTCTAGTGAAACACCTATTCTTCAGAGCCCAGAGGCTGCCGCTAATACTTTAAATAATCACCCTGAGCTACAAGACCTAATGGCACTTCTTCACATGAAAAAAATAAATAAATAAATGGCACAGAGACTTAGCGCCTGTTCAAGCAGATGTTTCTCAACTAACAACCCGAGTGTCCAATCTAGAGACCTTCCGCACTTCTATTGCCTCAAAAGTCCACACATTGCGAACCGCCACTACTTCTCTTCTAGCTCAGGAATCCCCGATTGTCGACCATAATGATGACTTAGACAACAGAAACAGACGTAAAAACATATGCAAAAAGGGCCTCCCTGAATCTGTTGTCCCTCAAAAATTGCCCACCACTCTCCAAAAAATATTCCATGACATTGTCCAGACACAGACTGACTCCCCTGTGGAACTAGACCGTGCACTGCAACTGCTAGTCACATCAGCATTGGGTAAAGACAGGAGTGCAGAGTGCTTTGGTGATCTCACTGAGAAGGATCTTACGATTAGTGTTGAGCGGCATAGGCCATATTCGAATTCGCGAATATTCGCGAATATATGGACGAATATTCGTCATATTCGCGAATATTCGCATATCCGTAATAGTCCTGTTTTATTTTCGCATTTGCGAATATTCGCGCATGCGAAGATTTACTAATGCAAAAATTTGTATATACAAAAATTAACATATGCGAAAAGTCGCATATGCGAAAATTAGCATATGCAGATTTCGCATATGCGAAAATTCGCACACCAGTCTCACACAGTAGTATTAGAGCCTTCTTACACCACATAAGCTGGAAGCAGAGAGGGATGATCACTGTGATGTGTACTGTGAAAAAAATATATATATATATAAAAAAAAAAAAAAATATACGAATATTCGTAATTACGAATATATAGCGCTATATTCGCGAATATTCGCGAATTCGCGAATATGCGATATTCGCGAATAAAATTCGAATTGCGAATATTCGCGAGCAACACTACTTACGATATATAAACCTCCTATTCACGTTATTGAGCATTTCATCAGAGAGGGGAAGATATCTTTTCACTGCCTCATACAGATCAACAAGCTGCCTGAACTTTATGAACCATTCTGAATTCAGTACTCTCAGCCCTTCTCAGTGCTGATCACTGTTAGTGGTTAGGTTCAGGGGTTAGGAATAGGGTTTAGGGATAGGTTGAGGGGTTAGAGTTATGATTTGGGGTTAGGGTTTAGGATTAGGTGTTAGGAATAGTGTTAGGCATTGAGATTAGGGGGTTAGGATTAGTTTTTAGGATCAGTGTTAGGGATTAGGATTAGGGGCTAGGATTAGGGGCTAGGATTAGAGTTTAGGATTAGAGTTTAGGATTAGGATTAGGGATAGGATTAGGATTAGGGGTAAGAATAAGGATTAAGGATAGGATTAGGATTAGAGGTTATGGAGTGAGAGACGGCTTTACAGCAGAAAAGTGTGTCCCTGTGCAGAGGGTCACATTCCACTACAGACACACAGTTTTCTTCATTACATTACCTTATATGACCACAGTGGTTATCAATGTATGGGATAATGATCAATGTGATCTGCTTTATAGTAGATGGGTACTTCACATAATGGAGGAAATTATTTATATGACTAATATGGTCTATATGATCAACATGATGTACTTGACTAGGAGCGGAGCATCTAGGAGGAGGACGCGTGCTGGCCAACATGGTAATTTACCAGCTACACTTTAGCTTCGGCGCTCCGACCTCCTCCGGTCCCGAGACCTACTGCTATGGTCTATTAAGATTAGGTCATGACCCCTGACCGGAGGAGCGATGGATGGAGCACTCTGAGGCCATACACAGACATACAGCCTCCAGCCATACACTATATATGGCTGAAGGTTGTATGTCTGTGGGGGAACTATACTGCCTACCTAAGTTGTTTTTTCTAAACTTAAACCTCAGTATTCTGATTTAATTGCTGTGCTGGCACTTTTAGGGAAAAAAAAGTTGGTGTTTATTACGGTTTGGGCACTCGGGCTCAAAACGGTTTGCCAGCACTGACCTATGTGATGAATATGATCTATTTGGTATGTGATCTATATGATGCAGGGGTGGCGGTTGTACTGTCTTCTCAGTGGCATCTGGCACAGGAGGTTACATGTTCCATGCTGCTGGCAGACTTGTTGGCTTAGGGGTGATGACGGATCCTACTGCACTGAATACTCTCTCTGATTCTACCCTTGAGGGTGGATAAAATATTCCTGGTTGTTGTCAGATTTCTTCCAGTGTTATAATGCACACTAAGGTATCGGAACACACAATGGGCTTTTACCAAGTGTTTCCAAAAATTAAATAACCTATAATAGACTGACACAAGAAAGTGTCCACAAAATGCTTTATTTTTAACAAAAAGGATTAAATACAGCAACAGAGAGCCCTCCCATTTTAAAATGGCCCACCCCTAAAAAACACCAACCCCAAAAACACAAGATAGGGTGCACATATTGGAATATTCCCAGAGACAACTATCAACCAACAGTGTCACATCTCCCTCATAGTGCACGCTATTATGCCATATGATTTACAAACAGTATTAGTTACCGGTTATTGACATGCTGAGGACTCAGAGAGTACACCCCACCACCACCTCAATACGTGTTCTGAATATTTGTCAAGAAGTGGGGGTGGGTGCAACTGCCCGCCCTGAAGAAGTATTCCACTGCTAGACATCTTATCCCCTATCCCAGTAGCAGGACCCCCGTGATCTCCCGCAACACCATAGGCATGCGCAGCCTATTGCATTAGGGTGTGCACCCTAAAGCACAAACTCACTCCGCGCACGCGTGTGTGTGTTCATGTATGTGTGTGTATATATATATATATATATATATATACACACACACATATATACACACACACACACACTCCTGCTTGCATAGTGTAGGAGGATTGGATCCAGGGCCGGTTTTAGGCTTAACATGGCCCTCGGCAAAATCAGAAGTGGGGTCCCAAAAGTCGTAGTCGTAGTGCACTAATCAGATTAGCACATTTTTGGTCACTTCAAATACCATAACAAATATCTAAAAAGCAAAAAAAAAAAAAAATGGTACCGATAAAAACTACAAATCACAGCGCTAAAAATGACCCTCATACATCCCCATACACAGAAAAATAAAAGTGCTATAGGGATCAGAATAGTACAATTTTATATTTTTGTATTCACATTAGGTTGGCAGCATAGTTCCCCCACATTAGGTTGGCAGTATAAATCTCCCACATTAGGATGGAAATACATTTCCCCCACATAGGTGCAGTATAGTTCCCCCTCATTAGGTGCAGTATAGTTCCCCCACATTAGGTGCAGTATAGTTCCCCCACATTAGGTTAGTAGTACAGTTCCCCCACATTAGGTTAGTAGTACAGTTCCCCCACATTAGGTTAGCAGTACAGTTCCCCCACATTAGGTTAGCAGTACAGTTCCCCCACATTAGGTTAGCAGTACAGTTCCCCCACATTAGGTTAGTAGTACAGTTCCCCCACATTAGGTGCAGTACAGTTCCCCCACATTAGGTGCAGTACAATTCCCCCACATTAGGTTAGTAGTACAATTCCCCCACATTAGGTGCATTACAGTTCCCCCACATTAGGTTGTCAGTATAGTTCCCCCACATTAGGTGTAGTATAGTTCCCCCACATTAGGTTAGTAGTATAGTTCCCCCACATTAGGTGCAGTATAGTTCCTCCACATTAGGTTAGTAGTATAGTTCCCCCACATTAGGTTAGTAGTATAGTTCCCCCACATTAGGTTGGCAGTATAGTTCCCCCACATTAGGTTAGTAGTACAGTTCCTCCACATTAGGTGCAGTATAGTCCCCCACATAAGTTGCAGTATAGTTCCCCCATATTAGGTGCAGTATAGTTCCCCCACATTAGGTTAGTAGTATAGTTCCCCCTCATTAGGTTGGCAGTATAGTTCCCCCACATTAGGTTAGTAGTACAGTTCCTCCACATTAGTTGCAGTATAGTTCGCCACATTAGGTGGAGTATAGTTCCCTCACATTAGGTGCAATATAGTTCCCCCACATTAGATGCAGTACAGTTCCCCCACATTAGGTGCAGTATAGTTAGAATTGTAGGGAGGAGGACAATTCTAGAATTTACCATGAGGCTTACGGGACTAATTCTACCCCTGATCTTATATTTGCCAAGGGGTTCAATGGGCGGAGCCAAAGGGTTGTCAAAATTAGGTTTTGCCATGTATGATTGTGACTGTCTATTATATGTAGCCTACATATAATAGTCAATCATACATGATGGGGATGTAGTCCTGAGCTGTGAGCCTACATATAATAGACAGTCACAATCATACATGATCAGGGCTGGTGCAAGGACTTTTGGCACCCTAGGCGAAAGCTAATTTTGCCACCCCTTTGACCCCACACATTGGCTCTGCCCTTTGACACGCCCAACCATACTACTGGGGTGACACACTGTAACAAACCTCCTCCTTATGTAATCACCTTACTACTGGGGTGACACACTGTAACAAACCCCCTCCTCATGTAATCTCCATACTACAGGGGTGACACACTAACAAACCTCCTCCTCATATAATCTTGTTACTAATGGGGTGATACACTGTGACAAACCTCCTCCTCATGTAATCTCCTTACTACTGGGGTGACACACTGTAACAAACCTCCTCCTCATGTAATCTCCTTACTACTGGGGAGACACACTGTAACAAACCTCCTCCTCATGTAATCTCCTTACTACTGGGGTGACACACTGTAACAAACCTCCTCCTCATGTAATCTCCTTACTACTGGGGTGACACACTGTAACAAACCTCCTCCTCATGTAATCTCCTTACTACTGGGGTGACACACTGTAACAAACCTCCTCCTCATGTAATCTCCTTACTACTGGGGTGACGCACTGTAACAAACCTCCTCCTCATGTAATCTCCTTACTACTGGGGTGACGCACTGTAACAAACCTCCTCCTCATGTAATCTCCTTACTACTGGGGTGACGCACTGTAACAAACCTCCTCCTCATGTAATCTCCTTACTACTGGGGTGACACACTGTAACAAACCTCCTCCTCATGTAATCTCCTTATTACTGGGGTGACACACTGTAACAAACTTCCTCCTCATGTAATCTCCTTACTACTGGGGTGACACACTAAGAAACCTCCTCCTCATGTAATCTCCTTACTACTGGGGTGACACACTGTAACAAACCTCCTCCTCATGTAATCTCCTTACTACTAGGGTGACACACTGTTTAGCAGACAGTGTAACAGTATTAGATAGAGACAGTATCACACATTATAGGATTAGATACAGGGGCTCAGCAACCAGTATCAGACATAGGGGGATTAGATACACAGCTCAGCAGACAATATCAAACATAAATGCACAGCTCAAATCACACATGGGGATTAGATACAGGGGCTCAGCAAACAGTATCACACATGGGGGGATTAGATACAGGGTCTCATCAAACAGTATCACACATGCGAGGATTTGATACACAGCTCATCAGACAGATCACACATGGGGGAATTAGATATAGGGGCTCAACAAACAGTATCACACATGGGAGGATTAGATGCACAGCTCATCAGACAGATCCCACAAGGGAGATTAGATACACAGCTCAAACAGTATCACTTATGGGGGGTTTCGATACACAGTTTAGCAGACAGATCACACACTGGGGGATTAGATACACAGCTCAGCAAACAGTATCACACATGGGGGGGATTAGATACACAGCTCATTAGACATATCACACATGGGGGATTAGATACACATTTTAGCAGACAGATCACACATGGGGGGGGATTAGATACACAGCTCATTAGATCACACATGGGGGATTCAATACACTGCTCAAACAGTATCACACATGGGGAGTTTAGATACACAGCTCATTAGACAGATCACACACTGGGGGATTAGATACACATTTTAGCAGACAGATCACACATGAAAGGAGCCTCACCAGGTCAGTGTCTCTTCCCTGGATCTCACAGTGCTTCTCCAGCAACATGAGGGGTGGCGTGGGGGGGTGTTGTGGTTTTGCAGCTCCTCCAGCAAGACGAGGCTGAGGGGAGGGCGTGTATGTTGTCAAGATAGGTTTGCTGTGACAGGGGGGGATTTCAGCCTGGTGATGTCGGGGATGTCCGGTGGGGCTCGGGTTTAGTAGTGAGAAAAAAAAAAAAAAAAGTCCTGCAGCAGCGGGCCGCGGTGATTAGGGTGTGCCTGTGCACACCCGGCACACCCCGTGCACAACACCCGACTTTCTAAACAAATGCAGGGTTCCTGGGGCAGTTGTGGTTATGTCATGGTCATGCCGCACCCCTTCCATTCATATATATGGGAGGGGGCGTGTCTGCTAACACGTCCCCTCCCATAGACATGAATAGAGTGGGTGTGATGTGATGTCACAAGGGGGCGTGGCCATGATGTCACAATCACGGCCTCCATCTTCTTGATATCTAAGAAAAACTTGCTGCACTATTACTATACACCACTAGAGGGATCCCTGGATTAACATGATATAATATGATATAATGACATAATATGATTTGTAAGGAACATGGGGTGGGGGGATTTATCAAGTTATTTGGATTTTCTTTTTGTTTACTTTTGTAGCAAGTTGCCAGGCGCAGTCACTTTTTGTGCTTTTTTTGTGTGACAAACCTAATAGCTCAGAAACCAAAGTCTTTTCTAAAAGTCACAAATTTTGAGGGCAAAGTTATTTGAAAAGTCAAAAACCTAAGTAAGCCTGGACCACACTTTGGTAACTATTGCGCAAATAAAATATCTTCCAGTAACTCCTTTTTTTTAACACCTTGCGCCAAAAAACACTGCTGAAAAATCAGTCTACACAAATAACTTTCCACAACACGAATTGATTAATATCCCCCATTAAAGATGAGCGAACTTGCAGCAAATTCGATTCGTCACAAACTTCTCGGCTCGGCAGTTGATGACTTTTCCTGCATAAATTAGTTCAGCATTCAGGTGCTCCCGTGGGCTGGAAAAGGTGGATACAGTCCTAGGAGACTCTTTGCTAGGACTGTATCCACCTTTTCCAGCCCACCGGAGCACTGGAAAGCTGAACTAATTTATGCAGGAAAAGTCAGCAACCGCCGAGCTGAGAAGTTTGTGACGAATCAAATTTACTGTAAATTTGCTCATCTCTATCCCCCGTGATATCCATCTTTTACATGGATCATATAATTTATAAATATTTACAACCATAATAATTAGTTAATGTATTAATGATCAATAACTAGTGGATGCATCAATAGTGAACAATAAAATAATTTAATTCATAATTAGATTTTATGGGTATTAATGTAATTATGGATTGAATTAAAAAACTAATCAAAACACTATAAATCCACAGCTCCTGCCCCACAACTCCAACAAGGAGATCACATAATTCAGAATCTGGGAGATGGAAAATCTGTAGCTCCACATCCTAATATACAAACTCTTCTATATTACATCACTTTATTATTATGTTTTGTTATATCAAGCACAATGCAGATGTATTTATTTGTTCCTGATCCTCTTACAGACTCTTACAATAACAGCACAACAATTTCAGCTGCTCTTATATCTGGTATAGAATAAGCAGGGGGTGTAAGTCTTAGTCACCATTCATAGTTGTATCTATTTGTATTTCTGTAACTTGTGTCAGCACCTGGGAAATATTACTTGTTACAATTTGGTAACATGTAAAGAGTATAATACAAAGCTCTCACCACCAGGTGTCGCTATTGTAACACAATGTATCTGATCTGTATAAACTGTAACTGTAAGGATTTATACTGCTGTGATAAATAGACGATCTCTATGGATAGATGTGATTTAAGGAAGGTGTTGATTTACCCAAATTTGGAGGTACATTTAACTCTTTCGTTAACTGGTTGTACACATGGTGTTATCCATCCTGAGAATTGATGGGTTTATTTGTTTTTATGGTATTAACACGTGGGATCAGGCTCTCGGACGATTATTCTCGGTCACTCTCATTGCACATATCGGGGCTCCATATAATGTCGTACAATGTGTGCAGAGTCTTGGTGCCCGGGGGTGAGCAGTCCTGTAGACCTGGTAATGCTGCCCGAGTGATCGATCCATTCACAAGATTTGTTCTGCCATCAGCTGCTCCCCGCACACACATTATACACCTGACAGATTATTGTGCTGCTATTGATCCTCTCCCATGTGTGTAACATACAGCTCACACACCTGCCCGATCACCATTCCCGCTCGGTACAATGACGACTGCTCTTCTCTAGAATGTTGGGGAGAATCGCGGTAAGAAAAAAAACTGATTATTTAGAATCGGAAAAATGCAGCAAACGTTTTGGAATGGGCGGGAAATTCAAAACCTTCTTGTCTCGTGTTCAGCCAATCAACGGAAAGGGGGGAGGGTCAGGAATGTAAATGTGGTTAAAAGAAACGCCCCCCGGATGATGTCATCTTTGTTCCAGTTTTTTTTCAGGTCCGCCCATGTGCTATATAAGCCGGACTCGGCCGCACTCAGTATCTTGCAGTCTACTCGCTACATAGAGAAGATGTCTGGACGCGGTAAAGGAGGGAAAGGTCTCGGTAAGGGCGGAGCCAAGCGGCACAGGAAGGTGCTCCGGGATAACATCCAGGGCATCACCAAGCCTGCCATCCGCCGTCTAGCTCGCAGGGGAGGTGTGAAGCGCATCTCCGGCCTCATCTATGAAGAGACTCGCGGTGTCCTGAAAGTCTTCCTGGAGAACGTCATCCGTGACGCCGTCACCTACACCGAGCACGCCAAGAGGAAGACCGTCACCGCTATGGACGTGGTGTACGCCCTCAAGCGCCAGGGCCGCACTCTCTACGGCTTCGGAGGTTAATTCTGCTTCTACTCGGCTCCATCACATCAACCCAAAGGCTCTTCTCAGAGCCGCCCACATGTTCTATGGAAAGGCTACAATTCCTTGTCTTCTCTACTGAGAGGTCGTGTGCTCGGTGTTTTGCTCTTGTGGTTGCGGTGTTTGTTTTTCCCTGTCCTGCCATAATCGCTGCACCTGATCAGTCTATCGGTATTTCCCTCCTATCTGCTCCGGGGGATCTCCTCTGAATGTTCTGACTACTGCCCTCATCTTCCTCCGTGATTATAGTTACTGTTACAATCTACATTCATCTTCTCCAGATTACATTACTTCCCTCCCCACCATATCACTCATTACCTCCCTAAAGAGTCCGTGTTATAGAACATGCAAATCTCCTGATAATATCCGGTAAGACCCTTCTATATCCCGCTATCCGGACAAATGAGCCTTCACTCTATATAACACCTGTATGTTAATGGAGCTGTTCACACCCAAGTAAATTGCGCATATATATATATATATTCCGCCTGTTCTCATAAGCAGGATCCCGGGATTGTTCTTTGCAGTTAACCCTCTCGGTGCTGAGTTCAGTTACTATAGTGATGTAGATCGTGTCCTCTGCATTGCTCCTGTGTGATCGGTGCTGCTGGCTTTAGTCTCCCGACACCTGTGACCGTAAGTGGTGCATAGAGGACGCTAAAGGGTTAAATCTAGGCGGAGTTATAGACCCGAATGTTCGCTCATTGGTTGATCACCGCAGTTGACTATTTTGAAATTCCCGCTCTTCTTCTGATCGTTTCTCCCTTTGTCTCGTCCTCTTCCCTGTACACGTGACTACATTCCTCTGGTTTCTGTAAATAGGAAGAAATAGGCGGCGGATGGGAAACTGTTGGGGCCGATCAGGGGGATTCTAGTGAGGCGGAGAGGACACTATGTCCGGGGCTGACATCACAATGGTGGGTGAATTTGGGGTCTTCCCTGCAGAGTATATAGAGGAGCCGCGTCCCTGTCCTATTCCAGACCTGATACCGATCACATCCTGCACCCTCCCCCAGCAGCCTGACTCCCTTCACCTGAAAAGGAGGCGGCAGGGAAATTATTTTTTATACATTATTTTATTGTTCTATGTATTAAATTAATGGAAAAGATCGCCCAGTGTGAACACTGACCGTGTGGTTGTTTTACAATCTATTTTACCTGTCAGCGATCACCGTGTATTTAGACCTGATGAAGTCTTAGTGGGGGAGAGATTCCCGGGCCCGTCATTGATAAAACCCTTCCCGATCTGGCTATAACGCGTGTCCGTGTGAATATAGCGTTAACTATAGAAAAGCGTTGGATGAATCTTCTGAAAGTAAAATTAAAATATGATTTAAAAAAAATCAAGATGGAACATTAAAACTAATACCAATAAAACGAGGAAAGAGGCAAAAAATAAAACATTTATCATGAAGCATAAAAGTTATCACAGGGCTACTAGTATTATTGGTTACAATAGATAATCTAAACCACTGAAATGCGTCTGGTTACCCCCATCTATGTGACCACACAACTGGAAAATCATTTTTATTTGCGCAAAAAACAAGCGCTAGATTGTGACAACTTTCAATCATCATTAACTCTTTAGCGAGGACTCTACTCCAGTATTATCACTGGGAACATCCAGACCGCACCTGGACACCACTGATCTCTCCCCTTCAGGCTTCCATGCACGGCCGGTTTATTCACAAGCTGAGACCGAGACAGCGGGAGGGTGATCGGTGTATGAGTGGGAGCGGTGTGCGGTTCTCTACACCAGACTTTTACTTATAATTCATGACTATAATTAATTTCCAAAGATTATAACCAACGGCAGCTGTGCGAGCATTGCGCATAGGATTAGAATCTTTATTGGTGACATACACGAGAATGAGGGGGATCTCTCCATTGTTATCGGGTCTGGAGGAAGCGGGAAATTCAAACCCTGAACATCCTGTGATCAGCCAATGTGTGAGTGTGGAAAGGGGCATTAATAAATGAACATTGACCCATCGGGATTTATATAGAATTAATGCTGCCTATGAGCGGAGAAATACTCTGATACTGTGGTGTCCTTCCTGCTGTGTAGAGTCGGGCTCGGGTCCTTTGTCATTTCATTGTAGTAAACATGCCGCTAAAGGGTTAACAATGAGCCGTGTGCGCGGTCCCGATAACAATGGAGAGATCTCCCCGAGATGTAGAGGCTGATTCTGTGGCTGACTACTACCCTCATCCTCCTTGTTTCTCTATTGTTCCCTCCCAGTCAGTGCACACACAGTAGGATGAGAGTCTCATAATAAACCCCGGCGATACCGATCAATAGATTCCCCGGTCAGTAAATTAGGATTTATAGATTGTGCAGACTACATATTATAGCGTTACCGCAACAATTCACTCCAGTAAGGCTGTGTGATCGATCAGGAGATTATAGAAGAAATAATCGGGGAATCTGGTGGAGGAGACACTTAACACTGATCACAAGACAGATCGGGCAATGGGTTAACTACGGAGAACTCTACAGCGCCCCCCGCTCCACCACAGGAGAATATACTTCCTGCAGTCAGTGAGAACCGCAGCCGCCGCTCTGATCTCACCCGATCCCGGAGCAGAATATATATAGTATCAATAGACTGTACTGACAGAATAGCGGCCACATATACAGAAGAGAATACGGGGAATACAGACAGGAGAAGCCCCAGCTCTATTATAGACAATGTGGCGGCTCTTAGAAGAGCCTTTGGGGTGACAGCAGGCGGCGGAGCAGGTTACTTGGCGCTGGTGTACTTGGTGACGGCCTTGGTGCCCTCGGACACGGCGTGCTTGGCCAGCTCTCCAGGCAGCAGCAGGCGCACGGCGGTCTGGATCTCCCGGGAGGTGATGGTGGAGCGCTTGTTGTAGTGAGCCAGGCGGGAGGCTTCTCCTGCGATGCGCTCGAAGATATCATTCACAAAGGAGTTCATGATGCCCATGGCCTTGGAGGAGATGCCGGTGTCAGGATGGACCTGCTTGAGCACCTTGTACACGTAGATGGCATAGCTTTCCTTCCTGGTCTTCCTCCGCTTCTTGCCGTCCTTCTTCTGAGTCTTGGTCACGGCTTTCTTGGAGCCCTTCTTGGGGGCTGGTGCAGACTTGGCGGGATCAGGCATAATAATCACTCACAATCCTTCTTCACTAGAACAGAGAGAATAATGATGCTTCCTCCTCCCACCGCAGCCGTATTTATATGCAGCCCATGCAAATAAGAAATGCTGTCTGCTCACTGTTCTACTGGAGGAGCAAATCATGTGACCTGTGGGAGCGTCTTAAGCCCCGCCCAGTGCAGTTCATTGGTGTTTCTTCAAGTCTCGTCACCATTGGCAGGATTCAAATCTACCCAATCACAGGAGCCGAAGGGCGGAGCAGAAACATATAAAAGGCAGCAGAAAGAATATCTCAGTTATATCACAGAGAGACTTCTCTTGAGTATTTAGTTTTCAGTAATAATTATGTCTGGACGCGGCAAACAAGGAGGGAAGGTTCGGGCTAAGGCCAAGACCCGCTCATCCCGGGCAGGACTCCAGTTCCCCGTCGGTCGTGTGCACAGACTTCTCCGCAAAGGGAACTATGCCGAGAGGGTGGGCGCCGGTGCTCCGGTCTACCTGGCCGCTGTGCTGGAGTATTTAACCGCTGAGATCCTGGAATTGGCCGGTAATGCCGCCCGGGACAACAAGAAGACCCGCATCATCCCCCGTCACCTGCAGCTGGCCGTGCGCAATGACGAGGAGCTGAACAAGCTGCTGGGTGGGGTGACCATCGCCCAGGGAGGCGTCCTGCCCAACATCCAGGCCGTGCTGCTGCCCAAGAAGACCGAGAGCAGCAAAGCGGCCAAGAGCAAGTGATCACCGCTTATCCCAGATCATCCCGAACACCAAAGGCTCTTCTAAGAGCCACCACATTGTCTCCTACAGAGCTGGCGCCGCTGATCTCGGGTGTGATAGGGATCTGGGCTGTTATAGGGATTAAACAACATCCGGCACATTTTATCTAGTATAGGACACAGTGCGGGTTGTGCAGAATGTAGTTTGTATTGGAAGGGTTAAGTCTGGTAATGAATATGTTTTCTCACGATGTAGTTTACGGATCCTCCACAATAGACGGGACCGCAGTGTAGAGATGGCGCCTCCTATACTGTAGCCTCCTGTGTAATGGAAGCTCCTGAACACATCGGATCTCCAGCCGCATTACACAGCGCGGCCTCCATCCAGCCGATCAGGGGGTCAGCGCTTCTCCATCGTTGGTTACATAAAGATCCCGGCACTCGCTGTATACAGTGACCGGGAATAATCGCCCCAGAGCCGGCCGGAGATCAGCCAATAAGAGCTCGGTATCCGGCTATAGAACTGTTATTTTCCCGCTCATTCTACAGTTATCGCTGTAGAATGAGAATAATGAATAAATACAAATATAAATGACACAAATATAATTAAGAATAAAACGAGGAAAGTTGTAGTAAACTAGATAGTCTCAGCTGGGTCTCTCGGAGAACAATAACATTGATCATGAAACATAATAGTCATCTCAGAGCCCTTTAGATACTAGTATTATTGTTAAAATAGATAGTAATCACATAAAATAGTTAACCCATTATTGCACTAGTAAAACAGACAGATCGGTGAAGTGAAGGAAAGGCTGAGCTGTTATAAAAAGTAACAATCCCGTTAGATGTAACGAATGAGACACTAGAAACACTTTACTAAGAAAATGTCTCAATATTAATTCCAATAAAGAAACATAAAACACCATTTGAATAGTTTTGGTTGGACACAATGTATGATATCGCACTGTGTGTATGCTACCAATGAAATTGTGAGTCCTATGCGCAATATTCGTAAATTATAGTCCTGAATTAATAGTAAAAGGCCGGTGTACGCTCACCCTCCTGCTGTCTCGGCTCAGCTTGTGAATAAATCGGCCGTGCATGGAAGCCTGAAGGGGAGAGATCGGTGGGGTCTATTTTAACCAATAACATTAATAACCACAGGGTCCTGAGATTACTTTTCTGCTTCATAATAAATGGTATATATATATATATATATATATATATATATATATATATATATATATATATATTTTATTCCTTGTAACTTTCCTCTTTTTATTCGAATTTAATTGTTCCTTTTGCTCCATTCTTTTCCCTTCCATTATTAGTATCCCATTCTCTATCCCTTCCCTCCCAGGAGGCTGAGATTCTCGGACACTTATTCGGATAGAGAACACCGGAGGTCTAGGAGATGATTTACTATTAATAGATTAGTCCTGAGCTTTTCTATTAGCGCTATATTCACACGGACACGCGTTATATTCACATCGGGGAGGATTTTTATCAATGACGGGCCCGGGAATCTCCCCCCCCCCCACTAAGACTTCATCAGGTCTAAATACACGGTGATCGCTGCCAGGATTTGGTAGAACAGAGCATGTGACTTAATCGGCCAATCCCCGTTCAATGTGGAATATATGTAAAGATCTAGCCGACTTACAAATGTCAGAACAATTCTGTATAGAAGAAGGGATTTGGCGGCCTCTCTAGTCCATTTCCTGACTGTGTGTAGGAAGGAAAGCTGCTGACCTCTAGATGCCCTTGTCTGATTGGATGTGCAGCGGAATAAAATGGATTGTAAAACAACCGCACGATCAGGGTTCACACTGGGCGATCTCTTGCAGCTGAGTGACATAATATCGGAATTTAGTACATTAAATAACAACAAAATGACAATGTATAAAATACAGGATAGCTTTCCCCGCCGCATTCTCAGCAGTGTCGGGCTGCAGGATGTGATCGGTATCAGGTCTGGAATAGGACAGGGACGCGGCTCCTCTATATACTCTGCAGGGAAGATCCCGTATACACCCACCATTGTGATGTCAGCCCCGGACATAGTGTCCTCTCTCCTCTCCGCCTCACTAGAATCCCCCTGATCGGCCCCAACAGTTTCCCCTCCGCCGCCTTTTTCTTCCTATTTACAGAAACAAGAGGAATGTAGTCACGTGTACAGAGAAGAGGACGAGACAAAGGGAGAAACGATCAGAAGAAGAGCGGGAATTTCAAAATGGTCAACTGCGGTGATCAACCAATGAGCGAACATTCGGGTCTATAACTCCACCTAGAGTTAACCCTTTAGTGTCCTCTATGCATCAATTAGTCACAAGTGTCGGGAGACTGAAGCCAGCAGCACCGATCACACAGGGGCATTACACTGCGGAGGTCACGATTTACATCACTATAGTAACTGAATATAATTCAGTACTGAGGGGGTTCACTGCAGAGAACAATCCCGGGATCCTGCTTATGAGAACAGGCGGAGTATAGGAGCAGAACAATGGAGAGGATAAGGAATCAGCTCGTTCTATAGATAATTTGGTGGCTCTGAAAAGAGCCTTTGTGTTGTATGCGGGTCCCGATTAGATCTAAGCTCTCTCCCCACGGATCCTGCGGGCCAGCTGGATGTCTTTGGGCATGATGGTGACCCTCTTGGCGTGGATGGCGCACAGATTGGTGTCCTCAAAGAGTCCCACCAGGTAAGCCTCGCTGGCCTCCTGCAGGGCCATAACCGCCGAGCTCTGGAAGCGAAGATCGGTCTTGAAGTCCTGGGCGATCTCTCTTACCAGGCGCTGGAAGGGGAGCTTCCGGATCAGCAGCTCGGTGGACTTCTGGTAGCGGCGGATCTCACGGAGAGCCACTGTACCTGGACGGTAGCGGTGAGGCTTCTTCACCCCACCAGTGGCGGGAGCGCTCTTCCTGGCGGCCTTAGTAGCCAGCTGCTTGCGGGGAGCTTTCCCTCCGGTGGATTTACGCGCGGTCTGCTTGGTCCTGGCCATGATCCTCTGTACACGTACACAGCGGAGAAGTGATGGAGAACGAGCGCGGAGCAGAACATTTATTCTCCTCGTCTTGTCCCCATTGGTTCATGTAAATCCCACCCCTGCATCCCATTGGCTGATTCTTACAACCAATGAGCCCGCCAAAATACGTGTGACGTCAGCAATTGTTCTTTGTTAGAAAGAGGCAGGACCCATCCTCGCCCTATTCGAGCCTTCCCTGCGGATGGACGTAACTCCCGATAATAGCGCCCTCCCTCGTGTCCCCTCAGACATGACGCGGTACCGCATTTCGGGTGTTCACACTGATTGCCTGCCGCTCCCCTATATTCAGACTCTATTCGGGACTGCATGACTTTAAATAGTAATAAAACTAAGCAGCAAACTAACCCTCGGGATGGGGGAAATAATATGTGCACAACCTATTACCCAAAGGGTTACATTTATCCCCAAATATCTGGTAAATCAATAATTTCCATAATCCCGTTTATCCTTAGGGCGTCTATCACAGCAGTGTAAATCCTTATAGTTTATACATAGGATCTACAATGTGTTACAATAGTGACACCTGGTGGAGAGATTTATAATCTTTTTGTTGCCGATTTGTAACAATAATTATATTTCCCCCAAGCGCTGACCCTACAAGTGTTACAGCGGCAGAAAGATACAACTATGATTGGTTACAGAACAGACTCAGCTGAGTGTTCATAAGGGGATCTAGAACTAGTAAAGGCAGATGTATTGGGATTGATAAAATATAATAAAGTGATGATAATATAGAAGGGATTTATATCACTGTATTATATCCTTTATGTATCCCGGGGGTTACACGGGCATTGATCGTACAGCTCTGTCTGGAGGAGGTGGTGGCTCTGAAAAGAGCCTTTGTGGGATAAGTACAGGACGAGGCTCCCGATTATTTCTTAGCCGCGCTCTTCTTGGCCTTAGTCACCTTTTTAGCCGGGCTCTTGGCAGCTTTGGGTTTGGCCGCCTTCTTAGCCGGGCTCTTGGTCACCTTCTTGGGAGCAGCCTTCGGCTTCTTGGGGCTCTTGGCCGCTGCAGGCTTCTTGGCTTTCTTCGGACTCTTGGCCGCTGCAGGCTTCTTGGCTTTCTTCGGGCTCTTGGCCGCGCTCGGAGCCTTCTTTGGCTTCTTAGGGGATTTGGTCGCTTTCTTAGCTGCTGCAGGCTTCTTAGCCGCAGCCGCCGGCTTCTTCTTGGCCGCCTTGTCCTTAGTCTCCTGCTGGTTCTTGTTGATCTTGAAGGATCCGGAGGCGCCGCTGCCTTTCACCTGGAGCAGGGTTCCCTTGGTCACCAGCCCCTTGATGGCCAGCTTCAGGCGGCTGTTGTTCTTGTCTACATCGTATCCTCCGGCAGCCAGAGCCTTCTTCAGGGCGGCCAGAGACACCCCACTGCGCTCCTTAGAGGCGGACACGGCTTTAACGAGCAGCTCGGACACGCTGGGACCGGAGGGTTTGTGGCTTTTCTTGGCGGCTGATTTCTTCGGCTGCTTCTTGGATTTTGCGGCCGGTTCGGCGGGAGGAGCAGCGGCTGGTGCGGTTTCTGCCATCTTATAAATCACAACTACAGAAATATCGTGAAGGATAAATGCTGAGACCGGAGCTGCTGGCGCCTCTTATATGTACAGCGGCTGCGCAATGATTGGCTGCTGAGATGTCACCGTCCGGAGCTGCTATTGGCTGACACAGAGGAACAGGCCCCGCCCCATCCCGTCTGGACCCGGCCGAAGTTCCGCTACAACCTTGTGCTTCCCTGCCCGGGATAAAATATCTTTACCGGCTAGAACCGGACAGGAGAGATCCCCTTCTCCGTGTCTTCCTCCTCCCCAACATCCCCCCTAACGGTTTATACCCGTCATTATCGGATGTGCCGGGGAGGAGCCGGGAGGAGGCCCCGGGATCTCCGCCACAGTCTTCCCGATCTGCACATCACTGTGTATCCGGGAATATAAATCTGCTGCTGGGGATCGTTCCTTCTATTCCCGGCACCGGTCACCATCACACGGATCTTTACTACAACATCTACCGTCCAGGAAGCTGATTGCACGATGCGGAGACGGCCTGGAGCTGCTGAGAGCCCCGGAGGGTAACACAGGCGGCGCCTCCGCTCACTGCTGGCTCACTGTCCGGTTATATAGATATAATACGGACAACGTGTCCATTTACTGACCCGGAGATGATGGGGGGAGTTGTCTACAAGTAGATGTGATGACTGTTCTCTCCTTCATCTTCCTTACAGCTGCCCGACCCATAACACCCGCAGATGTCTCCTCATGTCTGCAGAGAGCACTTGGCCCGGGTGCGGGGGGGGAGGAGGAGGATTTGGACCTAGAGCTGGGGCTCCTACCCCTGGGGATATTCTCTCACATCCCGGCTGTGCAGGAGGTCAGGGGGAAGGGGATACAGATTCTCCATGATGGGGAATTATGTGATCTCCCTGTTGTTATTCTTTGTAATCTCCAACGTGTTTTGAAGCCACCGGGCAGGAGCTGTCACAGCTGATCCGGCTTCGGGGAGTGTTCGGGCCGGGAACTGAGGAAGGAGATGCCGCAGTTATAAGATCTGATCCGGTCCTCGACTGAAGCTCTGGAAGTAGAAGTGGTCGGGTCGGAGGATCGTGTCCGGGCTGCTCAGCGGTGAGAAAGGAGACAGTGATAGCGGGAACCGGCGAGGACAGAGCGGAGGGAGCGGAGAGCAGTGACGGGGTCAGAGGGGCTGAAGATGGAAGGAGAAGAACAAAGAAGTCAGAATCCTGATCCAGATACAAGAGACTCCGTATTCTCTGTAGGATCCTTCCCCCTCACAGAATGTCTTCTATCCCCAGATCCCTCGTCTGTTAAGTGATGACCCCGAGGATCCTATTGTGATTTCTCTCACAGATTATCTCCATTACAGGACCTGCTTGTACATTACCAGGATGACATCGGGGATTCATATATTGGTTGTATATATGGTCCTGATAACAGAGAACATTATACCTGGGAGAGAAAGCCCCATCCCGGCCGCTGCACTGATACTTCCATGTCATATTTGTATTCCACACAACAATTGTATGAAGCCAGCCCGCCTGCTGAATCCCAGCTCCTGTGCTCGGGAAAGGTGGAGAGCCGCACAGCAAGCATCAGACTGCCGACATCCAAGAGGAACTCCAGCCCGGGCGGACAATAACATCTCTTCTTCTTTATTATCTTCTAATTAATAATGTAATAAAATATTATGTTTACCTCATACAATGCACGGAATGATAATGTATCATATTAATATAAATGGTTTATATAGATAACAATGTGAATTCATACAAATGTAACAGGCTTAGTCCACAAACTAGACTCCACCCTACAGGTTCGGAACGGGATATAACACGGTATAAGTATAACCATAAATCTTCCTGTCTCTGATAGAATGATGTCATTTATACTTCCATTGTAAATGTGCAGAGGGACCGATGACGTCACGGCCCATGTACATTAGGGACATGTCACCTACTGTGTTACAGAATGTCCGTGTCATGTATTATATAGATGACACCAGACCCACAGCCCATCCACAACGGGGTAACATTATAAAGTAATAAATTCTTTGTTTTGTGCAGTCTCTCCAGGACCAACACATCTTATTCACTCTTTATGATGGACTCCTGTCTGTTAGTTTCCACGTTGATACATTAGTTATTTATTCATTTGTTTATTCTTATTAATACATTGTTGTTACATTGTATACTTTTGTAATTCCCCTTCCTGCTCTCAACGAGACTTCTCAGGAGAATTAGGGGTTAATGAGCAGAGACTGTAATAGAGTAATACATTTTTATTTTTATATACACAGGTTGTCATTGAATACAACTATTGGTGATCGGGACTAAACCGCGTAGATTCCATTCCTACCACAAGTGCAGAGACCTGCCCAGTATTATCATAAGGTGTCTGAACAGTAGGTCCCAGTTCACACATGAGATCGCGGCTGCACTGTCATCTCTTGCCAGGTTTCCCCGGTCAGGGGCCGGAGGTCTCTGATAGAATTTCCCTTCCTTGGAAAAGATTCATCCTGAGCTTTTCTGTTATTAGCGCTATATTCACAAGGACAAGCGTTATATCCAGATCTGCTAGATAGGATAAGGTCACATTCAAGTATTTGTTTAGAGAAGCCGAAGACTTTGTCAGTGACGGGAATCTCCTCCCCGGTATACAGGCTCCGATACATGTATCTCTATGGGGTTTATTTGGTTAACCTTCTGTTTAATGCAAATTAGAATCGAATCCTTAATTGAATTACTAGGTAACCGCGTAATAACAGGAAACCACAGAATTGTCGGGAACCTGATAATCACCAATGTAATTGCTGTTAATTGACACAAGATGTCGCTGTTGTACAATGAATGGAATAAAGAACTAGAACTGTGCGGCGAGTAGATGGCGCTATATTTATTAAAACAGTATAAATCCTTACAGTTACAGTTTATACAGATCAGATACATTGTGTTACAATAGTGACACCTGCTGGTGAGAGATTTGTATTCTAATCTTTACATGTTACCAAAGTGTAACGTCGAATATTTATATTTTCTCAGGTTCTAATTGAGACACAAATAGATACAACGATAGATGGTGACTAAGACTTGTAATAACAACACAACAAGTTCAGCTGCTCTTATATCTGGTATAGGATAATCAGGGGTGGAAGAGTCTAGAATATATACATACATCTGCATTGTGCTTGATATAACAAAACATAATAATAAAGTGATGTAATATAGAAGAGCTTGTATATTAGGATGTGGAGTTACAGATTTCCAGTCTCCAAGGTGATGAATTATGTGATCTCCTTGTTGGAGCTGCGGGGCAGGAGCTGTCACCTCTGATCGGGCTCCGGGGAGTGTTCGGGCCGCCAGGAGAGAAGAGAGATGCCGCAATATAATCCGGGGAGAAAGAGGAGAAAGGGGAAAGTGATAGAGAGAACGGGGATAAAGTCACCATTATACTTATATATGACATGTCTAATAGACGTGTTGGGCGCATATATTCGCAATGCGAATATTTATCTTGAATATTTGCATTTTTCTTTTTTTTGTGATATCACAGTGATCATCCCTCCCTGCTTCAAGCTTATGGTTTAAACAAGGCTCCAATACTCGTTACAGTGTCAGACATTCACATATGGGCCTATGAGACTGATCATGTTTGCTGAAGATCACGCGATATTGTGCATGTTAATTTTATGGCGCATAGTAAAAAAAAGGCCGCAAATTGTACGAATATTTGTCAATATATTAGCGAAATATCGCGAATTCTAATGTGGCCTATTCCACTCAATGTCTATGAGAGAAAATGCCATATATCGGCCTCTATTCCGGACACTGTTTGGGGCCGTGTACCCCTCATTCCCCCGAGGAGTCCGGGGAATATTGGTCTTTATATAGGAAAGTGTTTTATTTCTTTTCTGTTTAGTTTTTTCTTCCAGTATCAGCTGGAGGACTATGAACCCTGCGCTGCTGTTAGTTATCGGGGTGAAAGGTCACAGGAGGATTGTGTCCTCTATGGAAAGGGTTCAGGTCTTTTATTAGGACAGATTTTGTTACGTTCATTGTTCTTGTTAAGATCCTGATAGATGGGGAATTATTTATCATATATTGGGGGTACAGTCCACATAAAACATAGGCCGCTCTTTTTCTGTAATTTCTTATAGATAGAAACTGACGTGAATTCCTCCGGTCTGACCCCAGATCACGTGGGGTTATACATTTTTAGTGGCGGCTGCAACACTGGGAAACACTGATCCACACCCGCGGGTCCTTAGGAGATCTTCAGGTAGGTTACACTTTTATCCCCAGAATAACTTGGAGCATTGATCAGAATATTGGATTAATTTGTCTATGAAGTTGCGACTTTTTGCTCAGGGAATAGTATAATTTAATGCGGAAGATTTTTTTTAGCCCGTATCAGAAACCTAAAACTAATAATCATAAATCTAGAATATATAATAGTTATTCTGAAATAAGAAGTATAAATGACTGTTATCATTTAGTTTAAAGCTCCATAGGGTCTTCTTGTCTCTTATACAGAATGGGCAGCAGGAGGCCGCGGCTGTAACACAATGACCTGTCCCTGCTGCACAAGTCATATGGGAGATATCTGTTGTATTATTGTCATTTTTTTTTTAAATAATACATTATTAATTTATTATATATATCTGCAAGAGATCGCCCAGTGTGAACCCTGATCTTGCGGTTGTTTTACAATCCATTTTATTCCGCTGCACATCCAATCAGACAAGGGCATCTAGAGGTCAGCAGCTTTCCTTCCTACACACAGTCAGGAAAGGGACTAGAGAGGCCGCCGAATTCCTTCTTCTATACAAAATTGTTCTGCCATTTGTAAGTCGGCTAGATCTTTACATATATTCCACATTGAACGGGGATTGGCCGATTAAGTCACATGCTCTGTTCTAACAAATCCAATAATTCTTCCCCATAACTGTCAATCTCAATCACCAATTAGAATGATTTCTATAATTGACAGAGATCAGAGGAAAGTATCTGTCTATTGGCCAGAACCGAGCATGTGACATCATCATGTGACTTCATCATCCAATCCCCATTCAGTTGTGGAATATTTAAACCTCTGCTAGTATTAAAAAAAAAAGTCAGAATAATTTTGTATAGCACCTCTGTGTAATGTAATTAAAAATAATATAATTTAATAATAAATAGTATTAAAAAAATCCCATATGTATATAAAAGGAATCAAGGACGCAGTTGGTCATTGGTGTCCCTGGGGGCCCCATGTGCTGAAACTCTGCAGGCGGCTGCCCTCAATTCACATTTTGTCAGCAGTAGTCATAAGCTGTTCTATTCACTGACAGCAGTAGTCATAAGTAGTTCTATTCACTGACAGCAGTAGTCATAAGCAGTTCTATTCACTGACAGCAGTAGTCATAAGCAGTTCTATTCACTGACAGCAGTAGTCATAAGCAGTTCTATTCACTGACAGCAGTAGTCATAAGCAGTTCTATTCACTGACAGCAGTAGTCATAAGCTGTTCTATTCACTGACAGCAGTAGTCATAAGCTGTTCTATTCACTGACAGCAGTAGTCATAAGTAGTTCTATTCACTGACAGCAGTAGTCATAAGCAGTTCTATTCACTGACAGCAGTAGTCATAAGCTGTTCTATTCACTGACAGCAGTAGTCATAAGCTGTTCTATTCACTGACAGCAGTAGTCATAAGATGTTCTATTCACTGACAGCAGTAGTCATAAGCAGTTCTATTCACTGACTGCAGTAGTTATAAGCTGTTCTATTCACTGACAGCAGTAGTCATAAGCTGTTCTATTCACTGACAGTAGTCATAAGCTGTTCTATTCACTGACAGTAGTCATAAGCTGTTCTATTCACTGACAGCAGTAGTCATAAGTTGTTCTATTCACTGACAGCAGTAGTCATAAGTAGTTCTATTCACTGACAGCAGTAGTCATAAGTATTTCTATTCACTGACAGCAGTAGTCATAAGCAGTTCTATTCACTGACAGCAGTAGTCATAAGCTGTTCTATTCACTGACAGCAGTAGTCATAAGTAGTTCTATTCACTGACAGCATTAGTCATAAGCAGTTCTATTCACTGACAGCAGTAGTCATAAGCTGTTCTATTCACTGACAGCAGTAGTCATAAGATGTTCTATTCACTGACAGTAGTAATAAGCGGTTCTATTCACTGACAGCAGTAGTCATAAGATGTTCTATTCACTGACAGCAGTAGTCATCAGCAGTTCTATTCACTGACAGCAGTAGTCATAAGATGTTCTATTCACTGACAGCAGTAGTCATAAGCAGTTCTATTCACTGACTGCAGTAGTTATAAGCTGTTCTATTCACTGACAGCAGTAGTCATAAGCTGTTCTATTCACTGACAGTAGTCATAAGCTGTTCTATTCACTGACAGTAGTCATAAGCTGTTCTATTCACTGACAGCAGTAGTCATAAGTATTTCTATTCACTGACAGCTTTTTTTTTTTATACAGTTTGTCATTACACTAAATGTAAATCGAGATTTTCCTAGCTTGTGACGGAAAATATTAGTTATATGAAGACAGGAGGCGAGTATCTTATGCATTATTCTTTCTTTAATAATGCCCATAGCAGAATTTTCAGTATTCAATTCAATATAAAAGAAAAAACTACAACTCCCAGCAGTCCCAGGGCCACAGCGGCCACTCCCCGCCTTTAGCCACTATATAAGGAACTGCCCAGTATGGATCCTCCTCTTTCTGAATGCGAAACACCGCCGCACAGGAACCCAAAACTGCATCCGGACCTATCCATCGCCACTCAAATCCACGACCAGCCGATCCACCACAGTAGCTTTCGGAGACAATCCGGACAACCTGGCCAGCGAAGGCCGAACTTCATCCCAACGGGGACTGTAGAGAACCCAAACAGTCTGCAACAAACAGGTCAGCCTCCTTCCGGAAAACACTCAACATGCTCAATATCCTGCAAAGAAAACAAAGAATCGTAATAGGGTTGGGTAAGGGAGGGAAGATACTCGCCTCCTGTCTTCATATAACTAATATTTTCCGTCACAAAATAGGAAAATCTCGATTTATATATCAGACAGGAGGCTCATATCTTATGCAAGTTCAAAGCTTAAACTATAAGAACAAAATAAATATATAAGTTATCCGACCACCATATTATAAAACCGACATGGAGACATGCTCCTCCGGTCTGAAGTAAAAATGGCGAAACGTGGTCTCTGACGACCAATCCGCTGCCATCAACAGGTCAGTGAGGGAGCCCCCCGACGTAACTATCTTAGTAGCCATCGCCCCTCTGGAAGAATGCGCTCCAAAGAGGGAAACGTCTATACCAGCCATCTCCATGGCGGCGCGTACCCACCGCGCCAGGGTAGCGGACGAGACTGGATGATGAGGCCTGACATACGAAACCAGGAGCTGAGAAAAGGCCGGAGAGCGTAAGTTGGAAGTTTGCGTTTCATAAGCCTGTAGGCAACGCACAACACACAATCGAGGATGCGCGGGAAAATAAGGGTAAAAAACTGAATGAATACCCGTCTTTGTCCTTCGGACCACTGAGAACCTGACCCCCTGAGGCGAAAATTGACGCCTAGAAATGTCCAGGGCCTTTACGTCCGAGACTCTTTTAATGGAAACCAGACATAAAAGGACCGTAAGTTTGTAAGACAAAAGCTTTAATGACAAAGCCTCATTGTCCTCCCACCTGGCAAACATCTCCAGCAAGCTGGAAACATCCCAAGTGGACTGATACCTAGGACAGGGCGGTCGCCTAAATTTAATGCCCCGTAAGAGCCTACATACCAGGGGGTGTTTGCCAATCGGCAAAGCGTCCACCGGATAATGGTAAGCCGAAATGGCCGATCGGTACACATTGATGGAACTGTAGGACTTACCAGACTCAAAAGAGTCCGCCAGATAATTTACCACCATTGCTACAGGTGCTTGTACGGGATCAACCTGTCGTTGATCACACCAACGTATCCAGAGTCTCCAGGCTGATCGATATGCCGATCGAGTCCCGGGGGCCCAGGCCAGGGCGAGGAGGTTCCTAGCCCATTCCGAAAGGTCGCGGTCCGTGTCGGGCACCCCGAAACCAACCATGCTAGGAGAGTTAGGCTGCCGTCCGCTACCAGAGGGTGGAGACCCCTGGTCGGATTGGAGAGGATCTGCGGAAAAAGAGGGAGCAGTCTGGGGCAATCCACTGCCATCTCCAGAGCAATCGGAAACCATGGTTGCATCGGCCACCAGGGGGTGATCAACACAACCGTAGCCTTCTTGTTCGCTATCTGTATGAGAACTTTGGGGATCATCGAAAACGGGGGAAACGCATGGTGTGTCTCCCCCGTCCAAGATTGTCGGAAGGCGTCTACTGCTGACGCCTCCGGGTCCGGCCTCCAGCTGAAGAATCGCGGTAGCTGGTGGTTGAGGCGGGACGCAAATAGATCCACGCCCAACGGACCCCAAAGCAGCTCCAATTGCAGGAAAACTAAACGATCCAGACGCCAGTCGCTGGAATCCAAGAGATAGCGGGAATTCCAATCTGCTACTGTATTGGAAATCCCCGGAATGTACTCCGCCATAGGGATAATATTGCGGGAGAGGCAGAAGTGCCAAAAATCCTTGGCAATATCCGCCAGGATCCTGGACCTGGTGCCCCCCAAGCGGTTGATGTACTGCACCGCTGCAATATTGTCCATGCGTAATAATACGCAGCAATTGGAAGTTTCTGGCAAAAAACTCCGGACGGCGAACAACGCCGCCAGCATTTCCAATGCATTGATGTGTAGGAGAGATTCCTCGATGGACCAGCTCCCTCCTGTAGAAGCAATGCCGAAGCGAGCGCCCCAGCCTCTCAGACTTGCGTCCGACTCTATGATGGCGTCCGGACAAGAGTTAAAGATTGTCTTGCCGTTCCACTCGACGGCATGGCGAAGCCACCACTGCAATTCTGCCCTGGCTTCTACCGAGAGGGACACCTCGTCTGCGTATCTGAGACCCTGACGCAGATGAAGGATTTTGAGCCTCTGGAGGGCCCTGTAATGGAGAGGGGCCGGAAATATGGCTTGAATGGAGGCCGCTAGAAGGCCCACCAGCCGGGCAAGTACCCGTAACGATAGGAAGCCTTTGCGTAGCAACGCTCTGATCTCCTTGCGTATGAGGGCCAATTTTGCTCTGGGCAAACGGAGAACGGCCTGATTGGTGTCCACCAAGAAGCCTAAAAATTCCAGTTCCTGAGCTGGGATGAGAATCGATTTCTCTTGGTTGATCAAGAAGCCCAGCCCTTCCAACAGAGATATCGTCCACCTCATGTGCTGGTAGGCCTGTGCTTTGGAGCGAGTCATGATAAGGAGGTCGTCTAGATAGATGATCAGACGCACCCCCCTGCTTCTTAGGGACGCCACCACTGGTTTCAGGAGTTTGGTGAAACACCACGGGGCGGACGATAGACAGAAAGGAAGGCACGTAAATTGCCACATTCGATCTCTCCATAGGAAGCGAAGAAGTTGTTGCGAAGAAGGATGCATGGGGATGGTGAGATAGGCGTCCTTTAAGTCCACCTTTACCAACCAGTCCTCCGGTTGAAGAAGGTCTCGAAGGCAATGTATGCCCTCCATTTTGAAATGTCGATAAGCGACATGCTGGTTCAGGTCTCGAAGATTTATCACGGGGCGATAGCCGCCCCCTTTCTTCTTTACAAGGAAGAGGTTGCTGATAAACCCCGGGGAAGAAGGATCGACCTCCACCACTGCCTGTTTGGACACCAGGTCCTCTATTTCGTTGTCTATGAGAGCAACGTTGCGCTTTGCAAATCTGATAGGGGGCGGAATCACGCCCATTTCTGGTAAGGACAGAAGTTCTATGTGGAAACCTCTTATAGTCGTTAGTATCCACGCGTCTGCCGTAATCTCAGACCAAGCGTGGGTAAAATGTATCAGTCGTCCCCCCACAGGTATGTGTGAAAGTGGAGTGCGTGGAACACTTACCGGTATATGGACGAGATCGGGGGTAACCTCTGTTTCCACGTCCGCGCCACGTTCTACCACGGGGTGGGAAAAATGGCGCTGGCTGCGCCACTGACACGGTGTATGGAGGGGGAGCCTGAGGGTATTGTGGTGGAGCAGTTGCCCTGACATAGGGTCTGTAGGTGGAAGTGCGGCCGGCAGATCAGCCCCTACTTCTGCCGGCACGGGGAAAAATCTTGTTTGTTTCAGATTTTTTTAATGAAGTTCGGGCTTTATCTAGACTGTTGAATAGCCCCACAAACTTATTGATGTCTTTTACTAAGGTGTCTCCAAACAGCATACCCTCTGCTGCTGGACCTGGCTCGGATTCGGCTAGGTGGGCCAGTTGCGGATCAAGCCGTATGAGAA
Organism: Hyla sarda; assembly: GCF_029499605.1. NCBI lineage: Eukaryota > Metazoa > Chordata > Amphibia > Anura > Hylidae > Hyla > Hyla sarda. The sequence goes on from NC_079192.1 coordinate 404,751,604, forward strand.
TGGAGCGTCTGCGCTCAATAGAGCAAGCGGTGTTGGCGCTGCCCACCAGACAAATGGCCCTCTGGGCCCACCCACGAAGCTGGGTCAAATCGACAGGTTGGTCTGTCGTCGCTGCCTGTTCAGACAAATTTAATATTTTTGTAAGAGGACCAAGTAGGTCCAGAATGCGGTCCTGGATGGTCCTAAAAGACCGATCAATCCCCTTCTTGGGGAATTTGCCCGACTTCATCAAATATTTGGATAAAATGGGATCTATCTCTGGGGTTGATACCACTTTTTTAGGAATAAATGGTCGTGGGCACTCTGCCCTGAGTTTGTTGCCATTGGTCCTTTCAAGTGACCTGCGTGCCCAGAACTCTACGTACTGGGACACATGGGGCAACGGGGTCCAATCCCCAGAACGGGGGTGGGATATGGCATCAGGGTGTAAAAGTGGTTCTCCCAGGGTATCTAGAATGGCTTCGCCCTGAGATTCAGGATTGGCGTCATTATTGAGCGCCGATGTCCCAGCATCCTCGTCAGCAAAGTCAGACTCTGAGACCTCAGTCTCACCCGACTCATCGGATGAATCCTCATCCGGGGAATCTACATAAGAGTCGGGTTTTGCCCGCCTGGCGGACTTATGCCTCTTTGGTAACTCCCTGAGGCCCAGGGGTTGGGAAGAGTCAGAGGGATGCGTGGGGTGGCAGTCCGTGGGGGGAGCTGCCTGGAGCATATTATTTGCTTCCCCTGCCGGGGAGTCAGGGGCCGCCATGGTATGCTTCCGTTTGTGCGAAACTTTACCCTTTTTTACAGGCGGCTCACCGCTGTGGGACAGCGGTATAGGGGTGAGGGATAGAACTGGATGTGATCTAGAGGGTGCCACGGCAGACGCCAGAGCAGCCTGGACCGATTTGTTTATGAGATCCTGAATTTGTGAGTCACTCAAAAATTGCGCCGTATCTAACGCCAGTTCATCACCCCTATTGGAAGTGGAAGAGAATGAGACGTGAGATGAGACGCGGCCCGCGCTGAGGAAGATCCGCCCCTAGCCCGCGCGCGCAAAAGAGCGCAGCAGAAGGAAGAAGAAGGAGGAAAAAATGGCGTCGCCAGAAGATGGCGTACACCAGGTAGGAACAAAATAGAGGGTCCAGGGGAAAAAAACGGGGTAGCGCCCAGCGCCACCGCGAACTACCGATAGAGACCGGTAACCCAGAAAGAAAAACAGAAAACAATAAGAATAATAATGATAGAAAAGTATACAGGAAAAACAGAGATATATGCAGCCGGTAGAGGAGAGTCTCCACCAGGCCAAAGTGTAAAACTCCTATATACTATATCTAAGACAATATACATATATATATATATATATATATATATATATATATATATATATATATATATATCACAATACTTATCTGTGTAACGTCTGCCATGAGCAGAAAGAAAGAGGAGGATCCATACTGGGCAGTCCCTTATATAGTGGCTAAAGGCGGGGAGTGGCCGCTGTGGCCCTGGGACTGCTGGGAGTTGTAGTTTTTTCTTTTATATTGAATTGAATACTGAAAATTCTGCTATGGGCATTATTAAAGAAAGAATAATGCATAAGATATGAGCCTCCTGTCTGATATATAACTACTGATGATCAGGACTGAACAGTGTAGAACCATCACCACCGCCTGTGCAGAGGCCAGTATATATCATCTCAGGTGTATAATACATCTCTATAATGTGGAATATATGACCCCAGTAGTGCACATGAATCCCCTGTGTCATACGGGTAATGTACAAGCAGTTCATATAATGGAGATATTATGTGAGTTACAAATTACAATAGGATCCTGGAGACCATCAGTTATTAGAATAGGGATCCGGAGATAGAATAGGGACACTGTTATCGCTGAGGATGATGGGGATGATTGTCAACTACATTACAGTCTGGACAATTGAGATGTTCAGTCCTTGAGAAAGGCTCAAATAATCGACGTAACCTGTGACAGCAGTAATTACATCTGTAACGACGTTCAGCACCGAAGTAGTTGACAGCACCTCCACCAACTGTTCTGGGACCACATAGTCGGGGCAGGAGGCACTAGGACCCAGCGCTCTGCAGGGAAGACCTCACCCCTGGGCGCTGTCCAGTAATATCAGTGACCCTCGTATTCTACAGCCAAAGGGGACAAATCTGGGGACAAGTTCTGCTTCACTGCGACTCGGCTTCTACGGACTAAAGTGCATAGAACAGTTCTGATGTAGACAATATATACAGTATAAAGCGGCTGCACTGATAGAATATCAGCCACAAATATAACAAGGATAATTCTAGCAGATAGAAGCCCCAGCTCTATTATAGACAATGTGGCGGCTCTTAGAAGAGCCTTTGGGGTGACAGCAGGAGGCGGAGCAGGTTACTTGGCGCTGGTGTACTTGGTGACGGCCTTGGTGCCCTCGGACACGGCGTGCTTGGCCAGCTCTCCAGGCAGCAGCAGGCGCACGGCGGTCTGGATCTCCCGGGAGGTGATGGTGGAGCGCTTGTTGTAGTGAGCCAGGCGGGAGGCTTCCCCTGCGATGCGCTCGAAGATATCGTTGACAAAGGAGTTCATGATGCCCATGGCCTTGGAGGAGATGCCGGTGTCAGGGTGGACCTGCTTGAGCACCTTGTACACGTAGATGGCATAGCTTTCCTTCCTGGTCTTCCTCCGCTTCTTGCCGTCCTTCTTCTGAGTCTTGGTCACGGCTTTCTTAGAGCCCTTCTTAGGCGCTGGTGCAGACTTGGCGGGATCAGACATGATGGTTCAGGATAGTGAAATATTCTCCTAGAGAACAGAGATCAGTAATGATGAGAACAATATCTGCCGATCCTTTTATTTTGTCACATTCTAATTTAGGCGGCTAAAGAGCTGGCTCCCTATTGGTGGGGAGGAGGGGGCGTGGTCTCACTATCATCTTTCCTTATTCCCCATTGGCTGCTGTATTTGCCGCTGAATATTGGATTTGTATCTGACCAATCACAGAGGCTCCTTCCTTCTCCATCCGGGTATAATAGGTGACGCAGAGCGGGGCTCCATACCGTCTCGTCTGTACAGTGAGCAATAGACATGTCTGGAAGAGGAAAGCAAGGAGGGAAGGTTCGGGCCAAGGCAAAGACCCGCTCATCCCGGGCAGGACTCCAGTTCCCTGTCGGTCGTGTGCACAGGCTCCTCCGCAAAGGGAACTACGCCGAGAGGGTGGGCGCCGGTGCTCCGGTCTACCTGGCCGCTGTGCTGGAGTATTTAACCGCTGAGATCCTGGAATTGGCCGGTAATGCCGCCCGGGACAACAAGAAGACCCGCATCATCCCCCGTCACCTGCAGCTGGCCGTGCGCAATGACGAGGAGCTGAACAAGCTGCTGGGTGGGGTGACCATCGCCCAGGGAGGCGTCCTGCCCAACATCCAGGCCGTGCTGCTGCCCAAGAAGACCGAGAGCAGCAAAGCGGCCAAGAGCAAGTGATCAACGCTTATCCCAGATCATCCCGAACACCAAAGGCTCTTCTAAGAGCCACCACATTGTCTCCTACAGAGCTGGCGCCGCTGATCTCGGGTGTGATAGTGTTATTATTATTGGGCTGTTATGTGGTTTATAAGAACATCCTGCATATCTGCTTCATGACACATAAGGTGTTGGTTGTGCAGAGATGTCATAAGGGTTAAGAGGATTTATTTTATCACATCAGATTAATGTCAGATGGACACAGATCTCTGAGCGACCGCCGATCACTAACCGCGGGCATCACCCAGCGCCGCCTCAGTGATCGGCTTCACATCGTCCCTTGGGTGGAGAGGAGTTTATTGCTCTCAGACACAGCCGTCCTGCAGATATCTTCTATTTCAGAGTAATAATGTTTTCTAATGAACACGTTACTAAACCCTTATTTATCAATGAAATGTGGATGAGGTCACTGGTTGTATACAGTAATAATCGCCCTAGGGAGACATCACGTGGTATTACATGGGGGAGGGGAGAGCGGGAATTTCATAATCCCCAAAGACAATGATCACCGATCATCGGGGGCTATAGAGCCGATGTCTCGTATGAATTTCCCGCTATCGCTGTGTTCCAGCTTCTAATGTGAATATTCCCCAAAATCTAGAGAATTATCATGAAAACTGATTCTACCAGCGGTAACAGAGAATATTCCCTATAAATAACATCTACGAGAAATCCAGAATAATGAGGCGGGAAAGAAAAGTCTCCGGATGTTGTCGCTGCAGACGGGCAGATAGCGATCAGATGGAATTCTCTAGAATATTGTGCGGATGACTCGGGCAGTATTGTAGGGTGTGAACACTGCAGATCACCAGGACCCTGCACTCTCTCTAGGATTCTCTCCGGTCACAGCGGATTATATCCCCGGATCTCTCGTCTATTATCTGATTATACTGAGGAGTAATATAGAGGAACCGCAAGTATCTACAATATAATAAAGCCGCAGCCGCTCATCACATCAGTTCTGTGTGAACAGCTCCATTATTAATAGACCTGCAGGGCGCCCATCTGTAGGGGGTTGTGCACTTAATGGGCGCCCTGAGGTGCTATAGGGTGAAGACTCATCTATCCAGATAGCGGGATATAGATCGCTGCGTCTACCGGATACGATCAGATCTGTATCTGCTAAAACACGGACTCTCTATGGAGGTTTATAGTTATATGGTGGGGGAAGGGAGTAATGTAATCTGGAGGAGAGGAAGAATACTGTAGATGGTGAGAGTAGTGATAATACCGAGGAAGATGAGGGCAGTAGTCAGAACACTCGGGAGATCTCCAGGTAGATATACAGACAGTTAAAGCGGGAAATACCCACAGACGGATCAGTATCGAACAACCCCTTAACGACGCAGGACGTATATTTACGTCCTGCGCCGGCTCCCGCGATATGAAGCGGGATCGCGCCGCGATCCCGCATCATATCGCGTCGGTCCCGGCGCTAATCAACGGCCGGGACCCGCGGCTAATACCACACATCGCCGATCGCGGCGATGTGCGGTATTAACCCTTTAGAAGCGGCGGTCAAAGCTGACCGCCGCTTCTAAAGTGAAAGTGAAAGTGACCCGGCTGCTCAGTCGGGCTGTTCGGGACCGCCGCGGTGAAATCGCGGCGTCCCGAACAGCTGATCGGACACCGGGAGGGCCCTTACCTGCCTCCTCGGTGTCCGATCGACGAATGACTGCTCCGTGCCTGAGATCCAGGCAGGAGCAGTCAAGCGCCGATAATGCTGATCACAGGCGTGTTAATGCACGCCAGTGATCAGCATTAGAGATCAGTGTGTGCAGTGTTATAGGTCCCTATGGGACCTATAACACTGCAAAAAAAATGTAAAAAAAAAGTGTTAATAAAGGTCATTTAACCCCTTCCCTAATAAAAGTTTGAATCACCCCCCTTTTCCCATAAAAAAAATAAAACAGTGTAAAAAAAATAAAAAATAAACATATGTGGTATCGCCGCGTGCATAAATGTCCAAACTATAAAAATATATCATTAATTAAGCCGTACGGTCAATGGCGTACGCGCAAAAAAATTCCAAAGTCCAAAAAAGCGTATTTTGGTCACTTTTTATATCATTAAAAAATGAATAAAAAGTGATCAAAAAGTCCGATCAAAACAAAAATCATACCGATAAAAACTTCAGATCACGGCGCAAAAAATGAGTCCTCATACCGCCCCGTACGTGGAAAAATAAAAAAGTTATAGGGGTCAGAAGATGACATTTTTAAACGTATAAATTTTCCTGCATGTAGTTATGATTTTTTCCAGAAGTGCCACAAAATCAAACCTATATAAGTAGGGTATCATTTTAACCGTATGGACCTACAGAATAATGATAAGGTGTAATTTTTACCGAAATATGCACTGCGTAGAAACGAAAGCCCCCAAAAGTTACAAAATGGTGTGTTTTTTTCGATTTTGTCGCACAATGATTTTTTTTTCCGTTTCGCCGTGCATTTTTGGGTAAAATGACTAATGTCACTGCAAAGTAGAATTGGCGACGCAAAAAATAAGCCATAATATGGATTTTTAGGTGGAAAATTGAAAGGGTTATGATTTTTAAAAGGTAAGGAGGAAAAAACGAAAGTGCAAAAACGGAAAAACCCTGAGTCCTTAAGGGGTTAAGGGCAGATTATGTCAGGTGTTTCGCCGATCCGTCGGCCAAGATAATAAGCACCGCCCGGACATGGTGGGAGATGTAGGATCTCTGGATTATGTGCTTTATAATCCCCATCACAGTAAACATCAGTCTCCGATCACAGAAAATATAAAATGGAGAATAGGGAAAATACAAACCGCAACCATCAAAGCACAAACACCGACCACTCATTAGAGAAGACATCACAAGGAATTGTAGCCTTTCCATAGAACATGTGGGCGGCTCTGAGAAGAGCCTTTGGGTTGATGTGATGGAGCCGAGTAGAAGCAGAATTAACCTCCGAAGCCGTAGAGAGTGCGGCCCTGGCGCTTGAGGGCGTACACCACGTCCATAGCGGTGACGGTCTTCCTCTTGGCGTGCTCGGTGTAGGTGACGGCGTCACGGATGACGTTCTCCAGGAAGACTTTCAGGACACCGCGAGTCTCTTCATAGATGAGGCCGGAGATGCGCTTCACACCTCCCCTGCGAGCTAGACGGCGGATGGCAGGCTTGGTGATGCCCTGGATGTTATCCCGGAGCACCTTCCTGTGCCGCTTGGCTCCGCCCTTACCGAGACCTTTCCCTCCTTTACCGCGTCCAGACATCTTCTCTATGTAGCGAGTAGACTGCAAGATACTGAGTGCGGCCGAGTCCGGCTTATATAGCACATGGGCGGACCTGAAAGAAAACTGGAACAAAGATGACATCATCCAGGGCGTTTCTTATAACCACATTTACATTCCTGACCCTCCCCCCTTTCCGTTGATTGGCTGAACACGAGACAAGAAGGTTTTGAATTTCCCGCCCATTCCAAAACGTTTGCTGCATTTTTCCGATTCTAAATAATCAGTTTTTTTTCTTACCGCGATTCTCCCCAACATTCTAGAGAAGAGCAGTCGTCATTGTACCGAGCGGGAATGGTGATCGGGCAGGTGTGTGAGCTGTATGTTACACACATGGGAGAGGATCAATAGCAGCACAATAATCTGTCAGGTGTATAATGTGTGTGCGGGGAGCAGCAGATGGCAGAACAAATCTTGTGAATGGATCGATCACTCGGGCAGCATTACCAGGTCTACAGGACTGCTCACCCCCGGGCACCAAGACTCTGCACACATTGTACGACATTATATGGAGCCCCGATATGTGCAATGAGAGTGACCGAGAATAATCGTCCGAGAGCCTGATCCCACGTGTTAATACCATAAAAACAAATAAACCCATCAATTCTCAGGATGAATAACACCATGTGTACAACCAGTTAACGAAAGAGTTAAATGTACCTCCAAATTTGGGTAAATCAATAACTTCCTTAAATCACATCTATCCATAGAGATCGTCTATTTATCACAGCAGTATAAATCCTTACAGTTACAGTTTATACAGATCAGATACATTGTGTTACAATAGCGACACCTGGTGGTGAGAGCTTTGTATTATACTCTTTACATGTTACCAAATTGTAACAAGTAATATTTCCCAGGTGCTGACACAAGTTACAGAGATACAAATAGATACAACTATGGATGTTGACTAAGACTTACACCCCCTGCTTATTCTATACCAGATATAAGAGCAGCTGAAATTGTTGTGCTGTTATTGTAAGAGTCTGTAAGATGATCAGGAACAAATAAATACATCTGCATTGTGCTTGATATAACAAAACATAATAATAAAGTGATGTAATATAGAAGAGTTTGTATATTAGGATGTGGAGTTACAGATTTTCCATCTCCCAGATCCTGAATTATGTGATCTCCTTGTTGGAGTTGTGGGGCAGGAGCTGTGGATTTATAGTGTTTTGTTTAGTTTTTTAATTTAATCCATAATTACATTAATACCCATAAAATCTAATTATGAATTAAATTATTTAATTGTTCACTATTGATGCATCCACTAGTTATTGATCATTAATACATTGATTAATTATTATGGTTGTAAATATTTATAAATTGTATGATCCATGTAAAAGGTGGATATCATGGGGGATAGAGATGAGCGAACTTACAGTAAATTTGATTTGTCACAAACTTCTCAGCTCGGCGGTTGCTGACTTTTCCTGCATAAATTAGTTCAGCTTTCCAGTGCTCCGGTGGGCTGGAAAAGGTGGATACAGTCCTAGGAAAGAGTCTCCTAGGACTGTATCCACCTTTTCCAGCCCACGGGAGCACCTGAATGCTGAACTAATTTATGCAGGAAAAGTCATCAACTGCCGAGCCGAGAAGTTTGTGACAAATCAAATTTACTGTAAGTTCGCTCATCTCTAATGGGGGGATATTAATGAATTCGTGTTGTGGAAAGTTATTTGTGTAGACTGATTTTTCAGCAGTGTTTTTTGGCGCAAGGTGTTAAAAAAAAGGAGTTACTGGAAGATATTTCATTTGCGCAATAGTTACCAAAGTGTGGTCCAGGCTTACTTAGGTTTTTGACTTTTCAAAGAACTTTGCCCTCAAAATTTGTGACTTTTAGAAAAGACTTTGGTTTCTGAGCTATTCGGTTTGTCACACAATAAAAGCACAAAAAGTGACTGCGCCTGGCAACTTGCTACAAAAGGAAACAAAAAGAAAATCCAAATAACTTGATAAATCCCCCCACCCCATGTTCCTTACATATCATATTATGTCATTATATCATATTATATCATGTTAATCCAGGGATCCCTCTAGTGGTGTAGAGTAATAGTGCAGCAAGTTTTTCTTAGATATCAAGAACATGGAGGCCGTGATTGTGACATAATGACCACGCCCCCTTGTGACATCACATCACACCCACTCTATTCATGTCTATGGGAGGGGACGTGTTAGCAGACACGCCCCCTCCCATAGATATGAATGGAAGGGGTGCGGCATGACCATGACATAACCACAACTGCCCCAGGAACCCTGCATTTGTTTAGAAAGTCGGGTGTTGCGGGAGATCACGGGGGTCCTGCTACTGGGATAGGGGATAAGATGTCTAGCAGTGGAATACTTCTTAAGGGCAGGCAGTTGCACCCACCCCACTTCTTGACAAAGATTCAAAACACGTATTGAGGTGGTGGTGGGGTGTACTCTCTGAGTCCTCAGCATGTCAATAATAGTGTTGCTCGCGAATATTCGCAATTCGAATATTATTCGCGAATATCGCATATTCGCGAATTCGCGAATTTCGCGAATATAGCGCTATATATTCGTAATTACGAATATTCGTTTTTTTTTTTTTTTTTTTCTTCACAGTACACATCACAGTGATCACCCCTCTCTGCTTCCAGCTTGTGTGGTGTAAAGAAGGCTGTAATACTACTGTGTGAGACTGGCGTGCGAAAATTCGCATATGCTACTTTTCGCATATGCGAAGTTTCACCTATGCTAATTTTCGCATGCGTGTATTTTCGCATACGCGAAAATAAAACGAGAATGTAACGAATATGCGAATATTCGCGAATATATGACGAATATTCGTCCATATATTCGCGAATATTCGCGAATTCGAATATGGCCTATGCCGCTCAACACTAGTCAATAACCGGTAACTAATACTGTTTGTAAATCATATGGCATAATAGCGTGCACTATGAGGGAGATGTGACACTGTTGGTTGATAGTTGTCTCTGGGAATATTCCAATATGTGCACCCTATCTTGTGTTTTTGGGGTTGGTGTTTTTTAGGGGTGGGCCATTTTAAAATGGGAGGGCTCTCTGTTGCTGTATGTAATCCTTTTTGTAAATAATAAAGCATTTTGTGGACACTTTCTTGTGTCAGTCTATTATAGGTTATTTAATTTTTGGAAACACTTGGAAAAAGCCATTGTGTGTTCCGATACCTTAGTGTGCATTTTAACACTGGAAGAAACCTGACAACAACCAGGGATATTTTATCCACCCTCAAGGGTAGAATCAGAGAGAGTATTCAGTGCAGTAGGATCCGTCATCACCCCCTAAGACAACAAGTCTGCCAGCAGCATGGAACATGTAACCTCCTGTGCCAGATGCCACTGAGAAGACAGTACAACCGCCACCCCTGCATCATATAGATCACATACCAAATAGATCATATTCATCACATAGGTCAGTGATGGCAAACCGTTTTGAGCCCGAGTGCCCAAACCGTAATAAACACCAACTTTTTTTTTTCCCCTCAAAGTGCCAGCACAGCAATTAAATCAGAATACTGAGGTTTAGGTTTAGAAAAAACAACTTAGGTAGGCAGTATGTTCCCCCACAATAGGTAGGCAGTATGTTCCCCCACAATAGGTAGGCAGTATGCTCCCTCACATTAGGTTGTAGTTCCCCCACATTAGGTAGGCAGTATAGTTCCCCCACATTAGGTTGTTGTAGTTCTCCCACATTAGGTTGTAGTTCCCCCATATTAGGTTGCAGTCCTCCCACATTAGGTGCAGTATAGTTCCCCCACAGACATACAACCTTCAGCCATATATAGTGTATGGCTGGAGGCTGTATGTCTGTGTACGGCCTCACAGTGCTCCATCCATCGCTCCTCTGGTCAGGGGTCATGACCTAATCTTAATAGACCATAGCAGTAGGTCCCGGGACCAGAGGAGTGGTGGTCGGAGCGCCGAAGCTGAAGTGTAGCTGGTAAATTACCATGTTGGCCAGCGCGCGTCCTCCTCCTAGATGCTTCGCTCCTTCGTTCCTATGGGCGCACGCATGCACTACCTCCCTGCGGCCCCTGCATTTTTAAAGTTAACGCGGGGCCGGAGAAAGGTAATCAGGGACATCTTTGTGTCCGAAAAGATCTTTCGGGACACAGGGATTTCCCGGTTTACCCTGCCTGGCAAACTATGGCTGCGTGCCCACAGAGGGGGCTTGGCGTGCCACCTATGGCACGCGTCCCATAGGTTCGCCATCACTGACATAGGTCATATAGAGGTGTAAATAATAGATATTATATACAATCCTGTATTCAGGATATGGATCCTTCTTCATGGCATAGTCAAGTACATCATATTGATCATATAGACCATATTAGTCATATAAATAATTTCCTCCATTATGTGAAGTACCCATCTACTATAAAGCAGATCACATTGATCAGTATCCCATACATTGATAACCACTGTGGTCATATAAGGTAATGTAATGAAGAAAATTGTGTGTCTGTAGTGGAATATTACCCTCTGCACAGGGACACACTTTTCTGCTGTACAGCCGTCTCTCACTCCATAACCTCTAATCCTAATCCTATTCTTAATCCTTATTCTGACCCCTAATCCTAATCCTATCCCTAATCCTAACCCCTAACACTAATCCTAAACTCTAATCCTAAACCCTAATCCTAAACTCTAATCCTAGCCCCCTAATCCTAGCCCCTAATCCTAATCCCTAACACTGATCCTAAAAACTAATCATAACCCCCTAATCTCAATCCCTAACACTATTCCTAACACCTAATACCTACAGTCTAGTCAAGAATCTACAGTCTGTTACAAGTATAATTAGTCCCAGCAAGCTGCTGGGTCCTTCCTTGTTCCTGGCCAACTCTCTGGGATTCTGGCCGAGCTGTAGAGACTATAACAACTGTCTGACCTCAGTAAAGCCTCCATTAAACCATAACCCGGTCGTGCACTCTCATTTCACTGCCTAGCCATTGGGATAGTGGAGATATCATTTGGGTGGTTCCCGATACCCCCCCTCCCCAAAAAAAAAATAAAAAAAAAATAAATAGACACTCTGGCGTAACGAACATTAGGGGTTAATAACACCTTGCCCCTGGGGTTAATACCATCCACTTACACCACTACACCCCGTGGTCCTGCCATTTATTGTGGCTCACCACACTACCACTAGAGTGGTTCCTATGCTTCCTGGCTGACCAAAACATCAGCCAGGAACCATAGTAACTTAGAAGTGGTCTGTGGTCACCACCTGCAGAACCACTTCTTTACTGGGGGCATCTTGCTAATTACCTACAATGTCCATCTGTTGTCTGTTCCATTTGCACAACAGCATGTGAAATTGATTGTCAATCAGTCAGTGGCATGTAGTTTCCCCTCCCACCCCCTCCCCAACATTAATGTACAGGGTACATTAACACGGGCGGGGGTTTACAGCAAGTTTCCCGCTAAAAGTTTGAGAGAAACACACTGTAAAACACTACACTTCACTAACCCAAAATAAAGAGTAAAACACTACATATACTCTACACCCTTACACTGTGCCCCCCCCCCCCAAATAAAAAAATAAAAAAAACATATTTTAAGTCAGATTTTCCAAAACGGAACCTAGAGCTGTTGCAAAATAACAACTCCCGGTATTGCCCGACAGCCATTGACTGTTCAGGAATGTTGGGAGCTTTGCAACAGCTGGAGGCACCCTGTTTGGGGAAAACTGACATACAGTATTTTTGGTGGAGGAAGCAAGTGTAATGCTTGCATCCAGGTCCACCTCTATGAAAATCCCTAATTTAGGCCTCAAATGCACATGGCGCTCTCTCACTTTGGAGCCCTGACGTATTTCAAGGCAACAGTTTAGGGCCACATATGCGGTATTTCCGTACTCGGGAGAAATTGTGCTACAAATTTTTGGTGGCTTTTTCTCATTTTACCCCTTATGAAAATGTAAAGTTGGGGTCTACACCAGCATGTTAATGTAATTTTTTTTTTTTTTTTTTGGATAACTGTTTATTTAAAGAATTTTGTATTTTAATACAGAAGAAAAATACGACATATGTACAGTGAGCATACAATATATAAAGCAAAATTTGCAACCTTATATATAAAGGAGAAACACTGTAGAGATGAAGGAGGAGGAGAGAAAGGGAAAGAAAGTAAAATTAAAAGAGAAATAATTATGAAATAAAAAATTAAAATTAAAAATAAAAGAAAGAATATAAAATAAAGAGAGAATATTGCATGGCCATGGCGCATCAGTGGTTATTCAGAGAATCATCATAATCCTCCCAAAGCCTCCATATCTTCTGAAAGAAGTGTAATTTTTATTTTTATTTTTTTTTACACCAACATGCTGGTGTTGCCCCATACTTTTAATTTTCATAAAAGATCAATGGAAACAAAGAACCCCAAAATTTGTAACACACTTTCTCCCAAGTACGGAAATACCCCCATCTGGGGGCGCACAACAAGGCTCAGGAGTGAGAGTGCACTATGTGCATTTGAGGCCTAAACTGGTGATTTGCACAGGGGTGGCTGCTGATTACAGCGGTTCTGAAATAAACGCAAACAAATAAACACCCACATGTGACCCCATTTCAGAAACTTCCCCACTTATGGAACGTAACAAGGAGTTTAGTGAGCATTTACACCCCACAGGTGTCTGACAGATTTTTGGAACAGTGGTCCGTGAAAATGACAGCCCACTGTTACAAAGCCCACTGTTACAAAGATCTGTCAAATGCCAGTGTGATGTAAATGCTCACTGTACCCCTTTTTTTATGTTCCTTGAGGGGTGTAGTTTTCCAAATAGTATGCCATGTGGGGTGCTTCTCGCTGTTCTGGCACCATGGGGGCTTCCTAAATGAAACATGCCCCCCAAAAACCATTTCAGCAAAATTCGCTTTTCATAAGCCCATTGTTGCTCCTTCCCTTCTGAGCCCTCTAGTGCACCCGCAGATCACTTGAGGAATTTCCTTACTCGAGAGAAATGGGGTTTTGGGGGACATTTTAACCTATTACCCCTTATGAAAATGAAAAATTTGGGGTGACATAAGCATTTTAGTAAAAAGAATTACATTTTTCATTTTAACGTCCAACGTCAAACACTTGTGGGTTGTTAAGGCTCACTGTACCCCTTGTTATGTTCCTTGAGAGATTAAGTTTCCCAAATGGTGTGCCATGTGGGGTGTTTTTCACTGTTCAGGCACCATGGGGGCTTCCTAAATGAGACATGACCCCAAAAACCATTTCAGCAAAATTTGCTTTCCAAAAGCCCAATGTCCATCCGTCCATTCTGAGACCTCTAGTGCACCCGCAGATCACTTTACATCCACGTTTAATATATTTCCTTACTTGAGAGTAATGGAGTTTCAAATTTTGGGGGATATTTTAACCTATTACCCCTTGTGAAAATTAAAAATTTGGGGTAACATCAGCATTTTAGGTAAAAAAATATATTTTTTTTCATTTTCACGTCCAACTTTATTGAAAATTTGTCAAACACCTGTGGGGTGTTAAGGCTTACTGTACCCCCTGTTACGTTTCTTGAGGGGTGTAGTTTCCAAAATAGTATGCCATGTGGGGTGTTTTTTGGTGTTCTGGCACCATGGGGGCTTCCTAAATACGACATGGCCACCAAAATCTATTTCAGCAAAATTGCACTACAAATTTTTGGTGGCTTTTTCTCCTTTTACCCCTTATGAAAATGTAAAGTTGGGGTCTACACCAGCATGTTAGTGTATTTTTATTATTTTTTTTATACCTCATATGTGGGCGAAAAATGCTCTGCGGGCGCACAACAAGGCTCATGAGTGAGAGTGCACTATGTGCATTTGAGGCCTAAACTGGTGATTTGCACAGGGGTGGCTGCTGGTTACAGTGGTTCGGAAATAAACGCAAACAAATAAACACCCACATGTAACCTCCCACTAATGGAACGTAACAAGGAGTTTAGTGAGCATTTACACCCCACAGGTGTCTGACAGATTTTTGGAACAGTGGTCCGTGAAAATGAAGAATGTAATTTTTCATTTGGACAGCCCACTGTTACAAAGATCTGTCAAACGCCAGTGGGGTGTAAATGCTCACTGTACCCCTTTTTTATGTTCCTTGAGTGGTGTAGTTTTCCAAATAGTATGCCATGTGTTTTTTTTTTCGCTTTTCCGGCACCATGGGGGCTTCCTAAATGAAACATGCCCCCACAAACCATTTAAGCAAAATTTGCTTTCCAAAAGCCCAATGTTGCTCCTTCCCTTCTGAGCCCTCTAGTGCACCCTCAGATCACTTTCATCCTCATATAATATATTTCCTTACTCGAGAGAAATGAGGTTTCAGATTTTGGGGGACATTTTAACCTATTACCACCAAAATTTGGGGTAACAAGCATTTTAGTAAAAAAATTTACATTTTTCATTTTCACGTCCAACTTCCACGCAAAGCTGTCAAACACCTGTGGGGTGTTAAGGCTCACTGTACCCTTTGTTATGTTCCATGAGGGGTGTAGTTTTCAAAATAGTATCCCATGTGGGGTGTTTTTGGCTGCTCTGGCACCATGGGGGCTTCCTAAATGTGATATGCCCCCAAAACACCATTTCAGCAAAATTTGCTCTTTAAAATACCATTGTTGTTCCTTCTCTTCTGAGCCCTCTAGTGCACCCACAGAGCACTTTACATCCACATATGATGTATTATCTTGCTCGAGAGAAATTGGGTTACAAATTTTGGGGGACTTTTTCTTCTTTTACCCCTTGTAAAAATAAAAAATAAAATATGGGTCTACAAGAACATTTTAGTGTAAAAAATGCAGACTTTGATTTTTCTCCTCCACTTTGCTGCTATTCTTGTGAAACACCTTGTTAAAGTAGAATATGTCATGTAAAACCAATCTCGGAATCAGAATGAAAGGTAAAAGCATCTCAGAGTTATTAATGCTTAAAGTGACAGTGGTTAGAATTGCAAAAAATGCTGATTTGGAGTTACATTGTGTTATTTGAGTGTTCCCTTTATGTTTCTGAGCTGTGTAGTTCTTTGCTTTTGGGATGAAATGAACATAAGAGAACTGATGAAGCAGATTGCCTCACACTATTGTGCCTAACACATGAGATTCCACTTATATCCCTCCAAGTAAACAGGTACCAGCCCATTAATCTAACAGATTTGAAAAACTGGAAGCGCCTGGAAATGTTTTAGATCTAAAAGTTATCACAAATATCATCCGGTCTGGATGAAGCCTCAGGAGCATTTACTGCATTCACAATGAGGACTGAATCCATCAGCCTCATCTCCTGTCCTCTGGGGACCTCTAGTGGTAGTTTGTAGTATAGTTTCCATCTGTCTTCATGTGCTGTATGTAAACTCACTGCCAATCTTCATATCCTATTAACCCCTGCAGTGACCTTTCAGGTGTTTTGTCTTTGATCAGTTCACTTTGTTGTTACATCAGTAATTATTCTATTTAGAAACATTATAATTGAGGCTTTGAAGCGCTAATATTAATCATCTGAACAGAATAGAAAAAATATATAGTTTCCCACCGAGATCTCTCCTGTATCGACGGGCTCCCGGTCGGCGGCTGTAACCATCAGTCTGTGCACACGGTTGGTTCCCTGTGTTATTTCATACATTTTATCCTACAGCCCAGTACACACTACTGATCTCCGCACAGCAGCTTTATCCCCTGTACATCTGATCAGAGGAGCCGCATCATCTATTTACTAGATGTTTTATTGATGATTTGTATTTCTGCCTTTTACCATCCAGTGATCCAGTTGTATTTTACCCCTTTTATTTGTTCTCTATTTTTATTACATTGTACATTTATTGTTTATGTGGATATAGAAGAAAGTTACTGTCAGTTCTAGTCCCAGGAAGATCTCATCCCCCATAGACCCCTGATCACACCCAGCAGATTATTACCGCAAGAACAATCAGGGGCCGGAGGTCTAGGAGAGAATTTCCCGGACGATCTCTGCAGATCTATAAACGATCAGGTATAATCTCCGTCCATCGTCCTCTCTTCTCACTTTATTCTATCACATTTTATATGGATGAAGAGTAAAAGATCGGGAGAAGCGATCAGCAAGATCGGGAAATCACTGTCCACGAGGAGCCGATAGATACACAATGAACACAAAGTATGGAGCTATAGCTCCGCCCCCAGGCGGCAACAAACGGTTAAATCATCGTTAACCCTTCAGTGACCGCGGTATTTTTTGGTCGTAACAATTTCTGCTCTTTGTTCCCCAACAATCCTCTCTCCTAGACCTCCGGCCCGATTGTTACTGCGGTAATAATCTGCTGGGGGTGATCAGGGGTCTATGGGGGATGAGATCTTCCTGGGACTAGAGATGGCGCAGACCCTCCCTGTAATGTGTCTGATCGATTGTTTCCTGCCCAGTCTGTCTGCGATCAGATCTGATGGTGGGAATATGTATACAGGACCGAACCGATAAGAGATCTGATCGTATCCGGGAGACACAAGGACCTGAATCTCACAATTTGTATAGATGTCCCGGCATCTAAACGGAACCGCAGAAAAGCTACGGGAATCCCGGCGATACCGATCACCACTGTGATACCGATATGTCCGGTCAGTGCAGGAGACACAAACCCCAGACCCGAGACACAATTACTTATTCTGGCGTTAACGTATATATACGGTGCTGATGTAACCAGCAGCCAGATTATGTATCACAGACCGCGATCCCGGAGCAGCACAATATGTACAGTATAAAGCGGCTGCACTGGTATAAACTCGGCCACAAAGAGAATAAAGCTAATTCTAGCAGATAGAAGCTCCAGCTCTATTATAGACAATGTGGCGGCTCTTAGAAGAGCCTTTGGGGTGACAGCAGGAGGCGGAGCAGGTTACTTGGCGCTGGTGTACTTGGTGACGGCCTTGGTGCCCTCGGACACGGCGTGCTTGGCCAGCTCTCCAGGCAGCAGCAGGCGCACGGCGGTCTGGATCTCCCGGGAGGTGATGGTGGAGCGCTTGTTGTAGTGAGCCAGGCGGGAGGCTTCCCCTGCGATGCGCTCGAAGATATCGTTGACAAAGGAGTTCATGATGCCCATGGCCTTGGAGGAGATGCCGGTGTCAGGATGGACCTGCTTGAGCACCTTGTACACATAGATGGCATAGCTTTCCTTCCTGGTCTTCCTCCGCTTCTTGCCGTCCTTCTTCTGAGTCTTGGTCACGGCTTTCTTGGAGCCCTTCTTGGGCGCTGGTGCAGACTTGGCGGGATCAGGCATGATGATCACTCACAATCCTTCTTCACTAAAACAGAGAGAATAATGATGCTTCCTCCTCCCACCGCAGCCGTATTTATAGGCAGCCCATGCAAATGAGAAATGCTGTCTGCTCGTTATTCTACAGGAGGAGCAAATCATGTGACCTGTGGGAGTGTCATTAGCCCCGCCCAGTGAATGATTTATTGGTGTTTCTTCAAGTCTCGCCACCATTGGTCGGATTCACATCTACCCAATCACAGGAGCCGAAGGGCGGAGCAGAAACATATAAAAGGCAGCAGAAAGAGAATAACGGTGACATCTCGGAGGAAATTCTCTTGTACTTTTAGAATTCACTTATCATTATGTCTGGACGCGGCAAACAAGGAGGGAAGGTTCGGGCCAAGGCAAAGACCCGCTCATCCCGGGCAGGACTCCAGTTCCCCGTCGGTCGTGTGCACAGGCTCCTCCGCAAAGGGAACTACGCCGAGAGGGTGGGCGCCGGTGCTCCGGTCTACCTGGCCGCTGTGCTGGAGTATTTAACCGCTGAGATCCTGGAATTGGCCGGTAATGCCGCCCGGGACAACAAGAAGACCCGCATCATCCCCCGTCACCTGCAGCTGGCCGTGCGCAATGACGAGGAGCTGAACAAGCTGCTGGGTGGGGTGACCATCGCCCAGGGAGGCGTCCTGCCCAACATCCAGGCCGTGCTGCTGCCCAAGAAGACCGAGAGCAGCAAAGCGGCCAAGAGCAAGTGATCACCGCTTATCCCAGATCATCCCGAACACCAAAGGCTCTTCTAAGAGCCACCACATTGTCTCCTACAGAGCTGGCGCCGCTGATCCTGTCTAAGAAGGATTATATTTCTTATGACATGTTCTTTATACAGGGGTTATAGTAGAACTGAAGTTTCTTTCATTAAGTGTGAGACGGATTGGACACCTTCACTTCTGTTTTTCGGCTCTTCAAAAAAAATCTAAAGAAAACTGTTCCTATAGCAGAATGTGACCCTCCGGACAAGGACAGTTTCCTGCTCACTCCATCCCCGCTACCCTCACTAAGAGGGATGGGTACAGTTTCTACATATGGATTTTTGGGGTGCAGCCAGCCTTTCCCCCGCGCCGCACTTATGCCATCTGTCACCTACCTGTTCTAAGACTACAACTCCCACAGCATGCACTTACAGTGGGGGGCATGCTGGGGGTTGTAGTACTTACAGTGGGGGACATGCTGGGGGTTGTGGCACTTACAGTGGGGGACATGCTGGGGGTTGTGGCACTTACAGTGGGGGACATGCTGGGGGTTGTGGCACTTACAGTGGGGGACATGCTGGGGGTTGTAGTACTTACAGTGGGGGACATGCTGGGGGTTGTGGCACTTACAGTGGGGGACATGCTGGGGGTTGTGGCACTTACAGTGGGGGACATATTGGGGGTTGTAGCACTTACAGTGGGGGACATGCTGGGGGTTGTGGCACTTACAGTGGGGGACATGCTGGGGGTTGTTGCACTTACAGTGGGGGACATGCTGGGGGTTGTAGTCTTAGAACATGTAGCGGGCAGAGGGTGGATTTGCGGCGCAGGTGGGAGAATGCTGAATGTTGTTCTGTTTGTGGTAAACGAGACTGATCGGAGCTGATCTGCCGGTAATGTGATCTCTACGGTGGGGAGTAGCGGATTATTACAGCAGGAAGATCCCCTGAAATATTGTTACATATAATCTGTTGGCTGTAATCTCCCCATGGAGTATAACCCCCATCATTACACGTTTAGGGAAATAATTCATCCCCTTAACCCTCTGTCTGTAGAAGGCTCCGCCCGCACATCATGTTAGAGATCATCGCTCTGTAGAGACTTCTCCGCATCAGCCTCACTAGGATCCCCTCATCTGATCCTCCGTTTCCCCTCCGCCGCCCTTGTCTTCTCCCTGGACAAAGACAACAACATAGGAATGTAATCACGTGTACAGGGACCAGACAAAGAGCGGGAAATTCAAAATCTCCAATGAATAAACTATCTGGGTTATCGCTCCGCCCACAAAGTTAACCCTTCAGTGTCCTCGTTATTTATGCTCTTCGTTTCCCCTTCATAGCCCATGGTCATGTGTCAGGAGACTGAATCCTTACAGACCGGGGGGGGGGGGGGGGCGCTCTTCTCTAACCCCAGAATATGCACTGCAGTCCCCGGAGCCCCCGGTCACATTACACTGCAGTCCCCGGAGCCCCCGGTCACATTACACTGCAGTCCCCGGAGCCCCCTGTCACATTACACTGCAGTCCCCGGAGCCCCCGGTCACATTACACTGCAGTCCCCGGAGCCCCCGGTCACATTACACTGCAGTCCCCGGAGCGCTCTCTGCTTCACTAGTCCCAATCCCTATATACACTTACATGGTGCACTATAGTAGAGCGCCCCCATATTTAGTCTCCATTCGGGGCTGCATTGACTTTATATTACGTTTACAAGAAATAAGCCCAATAATTATCCGGATGGATAAAACACCATGTGCACAACCTATTATCTAAAGGGTTACATTAACCCCAAATCTCTGGTAAATCAATTGTTTCCTTATGTCTATCCATAGATCGTCTATTTATCACAGCAGTATAAATCGTTACAGTTTATACAGATCAGATACATTGTGTTACAATAGCGACACCTGGTGGTGAGAGCTTTGTATTCTAATCTTTACATGTTACAAAATAGTAACAAGTATTTGTATTTCCCAGGTGCTGATACAAGTTACAGAGACACAAATAGATACAACTATGGATGGTGACTAAGACTTATAATAACACAGCACAATAATTTCAGCTGCTCTTATATCTGGTATAGGATAAACAGGGTGTATAAGTGTCCTAAGGGGATCTAGAACAAATAAATACGTCTGCATTGTCCTCAATATAACATATAATAAAGTGATGTAATATAGAAGGTTTGCATATGAGGGTGAGGAGTAACAGATATTTATCTCCAGGATCCTGAATTATATGATCTCCTTGTTGGAGCTGCGGGGCAGGAGCTGTCACCTCTGACCGGGCTCCGGGGAGTGTTCGGGCCGCCAGGAGAGGAGAGAGATGCCGCAATATAGAACATGATCCGGGGAGAAAGGAGACAGGGATAGCGGGGACCGGAGAGGACAGCGGAGGGAGCGGAGAGCAGTGAGGGGGTCCGAGGGGCTGAAGATGGAAGTAGAGGTAAGGAGCAAGAAGGAGAAAAGTCCGGAGGAAACAGCAGCACCTGGGATCCTCCAGGATTTACTCCAATGGCTGTAAAGTAATAGCCCCGATCCAGATACAATAGATCCCCTATTCTCTGTAGGATTATATCCCCGGATCTCTCGTCTATTATCTTTTGGTCTCCAGCTTCTTATTGTGACTTGTTTTTCCTCCCAGAATATAGTTGCACATGACCTGTATGGATTCCTGTGTATTATTGGGATCATAAAGTGAACATTACAGTGATGTATTACAAGGATGAGAGAGGAAAGACCACATACCGGCCTCTGCACTATTCCTGCCCCTGTTTGTTGTCGTATCCCCTCATTCTCCCGAGGAGTCCGGATAATATTGCTCTTCACCGGGAAACCCGGATCCGAACCTGGAGATATTCAGGCAGCATTGATTAAAATATTGGGTGAATGTTTGTCAATTTGTCCATCTCGGCTTTTTGCTTAGGGATTCGTCACATTCAGTATAAAGGTTGTTGTGTCATCTGCCTTAATACAAACCTAACACTAAATCCTAAATCTAGAATTAATGATATTTATTCTGAAATAAGAAGTATAAATGTCTATTATGATTTAGTGAAAAGCTCCATAGGTTCTTCTTGTCTCTATCTTATACAGCAGGAGGCCGCGGCTGTAACACATAACCTGTCCCTACTGCACAAGTCATATAGTTGTTAGATGTATTAGTTATTATTATATTATTTTTAATATTTTGCAAACACAATCAGACAAGGACATGCAGAATACATTCATACAAAAGTTATTCTACCATTTTTATTACTAGCAGAAGTCCCACACTGAATGAGGATTGGTTGATGAGGTCACATGATCTGTTCCGGCCAATTAACAGATACTTTCCCATTACTGTCAATCTTAATAAGCAATTAGAACGTTCTCTGCTCAATTATAGAGAAACATTCTAATTGCTAATTGAGATTGACAGTTAGGGAATAGTATCCGCCTATTGGCCAGAACAGATCATGTGACTTCATCAGCCAATCCCCATTCAGTGTGGAACATATTAAGATTTGCCCGAGTTGAATACGGAACTATAGTGAATGGAAGAAGGATTTGTGCCGATCTTTCTGGTCACTTACCTGACTGTGTGTACAGCCGCCTCCCTTTTATAATTCGGAATATATGACCCCAATAATACACATGAACCCCCGGTGTCATACGGGTAATGTACAAGCAGTTCCTGTAATGGAGAAACAAATGACAATAGGAACCTAGAGACCATCAGTTACTAGACAAGGGATCCGGAGATATAATAGGAGACAGTATAGATAGGACCTCATTATAGAGATGGCGCCCCCTATACTGTAGCCTCCTGTGTGTAATAGAAGCTCCTGGACACATCAGATCTCCAGCCGCCTCACTCGGTACATGGATAGACCGGGACTGGCTTTATACAATGACCGGAAACAATCGCTGACCCGTCCTCGTGTTATTACAAGGAGGGAGAGGACGGGACAGAATCAAAGAGCGGGAAACTCAAACCCCCGGAGAGGAGCCAAAGAGCGGTCAGTATCCGGCTATAGAACCGCTGGTTATTTTCCCGTTCATTCAATAGGGGGCGCTGTCCTGTTGGTGGTTAATTACAGAATGGTGTCGGCTAGTAATGTATTCTCCGCAGTGTACAGTGTTAGTACAGAACTCCCGGGCAGCGATCATAATCAGGGCCATGTAATGTTACATTCTACGGTCCCTCCACATGTTCAGGGGAAGGAGTCTCCACATCCTATTATATTCATGGCTCTATATAGAATCACATCACCTCCCACCCGAACTGCTACTAGTTTCCCTGTCACTATACACATCGGCCAATAGTCATCTATATGACAGGACACAACTCGGGCCATTGATATTAAGTCCTAGTAAATCCCCAAAACGGGTTCTCTCCTTATACAGCTTCTATAGCCCTTTCATCCCAACCACGTTAACTATAGAGATAATAGATTATAATAGATATAATAGACCACTACGACAGATACACAGCAGTGCAGACACAGGGAACTCTAGCTTTTTCCATAGAACATGTGGGCGGCTCTGAGAAGAGCCTTTGGGTTGATGTGATGGAGCCGAGTAGAAGCAGAATTAACCTCCGAAGCCGTAGAGAGTGCGGCCCTGGCGCTTGAGGGCGTACACCACGTCCATAGCGGTGACGGTCTTCCTCTTGGCGTGCTCGGTGTAGGTGACGGCGTCACGGATGACGTTCTCCAGGAAGACTTTCAGGACACCGCGAGTCTCTTCATAGATGAGGCCGGAGATGCGCTTCACACCTCCCCTGCGAGCTAGACGGCGGATGGCAGGCTTGGTGATGCCCTGGATGTTATCCCGGAGCACCTTCCTGTGCCGCTTGGCTCCGCCCTTACCGAGCCCTTTCCCTCCTTTACCGCGTCCAGACATCTTCTCTATGTAGCGAGTAGACTGCAAGATACCGAGTGCGGCAGAGTCCGGCTTATATAGCACAGGAGCGGACCGAGAACAATGACGACTTCCGGGGCGTTTATTTTACTGAATTTACATTCCTGGCTCCTCCCTCTCCCTCCGCTGATTGGCTGAACACTGTAACGGTCCCTATTTTGAATCTCCCGCTCATTCTACATTACTCGCAGCGATTAGTTTGCGGCTGGTTACTAATCCGATCCTTCTCAAAATGTAACGAATAATCTTTAGGAGCAGTCAGTCGTATGTAAGATTTATATTACCAGCGATATCGGCGAGAATCCGGCCAGTGTAGAATAAAGAGGAAAATCTACCGAACACCGTGAGCAGCTGCATTCATGTTACCCGTCAGGTTCAGGTGTTTGCGCACAGCAGAGAAGCAGATAGCGCTTCTGGTCGGTGAGATTCGGTATTGTACAGATCACAGGGGAAATGATTTATATACAATCGATGAGGCGATTATATTGAGTCCCTAGAAGGTGGGATCAATCCCCCCGCTCTTTATACTCAGAGGATCTGTCGGTACCGGGCAAAATGGCGACAGCTCCGGGTATTACAGCAGCGGTTCTAGCACGAGGAGCGATGTGAGGGCTTCTGATTAGGTCACTAGGGCTGCTATACACTGAAAGAGTTAATAGACCGCCAGGACAGGACAATGGAGGGATTTAGAAGTGATTTTGTGGCTGAGAAGGAAACATCATAGTGGTGTCTATTAGCGGGACATGCACCGCTGCTGCCTCTACCAGGGATTAAAAGAAAAGCACATTTGGATCGTCCACCAATATTAATATCTTAGGCAATGAAAGGGTTAAGATGACAGGAAACAATTGTTTACCATAATCCTGCGGACCCAGCCCCGGACTCTGTATGAGCCCAAGCGAAGTATCGGGGGATTCAGATCGTTTTGGTCTGAAGAACGATCCATTCACAAGAATCGATCACTCGGGCAGTATTACCAGGTCTACAGGACTGCTCACCCCCGGGCACCAAGACTCTGCACACATTGTACGACATTATATAAAGCCCCGATATGTGCAATGAGAGTGACCGAGAATAATCGTCCGAGAGCCTAACCCCACGTGTTAATATATGATAGAAGGGGAGAGATCGGAATAGATCAGCAGATGATCGGGAATATTACAATCTCGGGTGATCAGTCAATGAACCTCCAGTATCGGGGATATAGCTCTGACCATAGTGTTAACCCTTCAGTGTCCTTGCTGCCTGCCTTGTATTCCTCCTTCATATCCCGATTACTTGTTATATAGGTCAGGAGTCTGAAGCCAGCAGTCCTGACCGGAGGGGACCGATCCTCTGTAACCCCCAGAATATACACTGCAGTCCCCATAATACCGGTCACCCCCAGGAACTAATACCGCAGAGGACAATTCTATACCTGCACATTTCCAGCACTGAAAGGGTTTATTCTAGAGAACTATACTGGATCCTGCTTATGAGAACAGGCGGAGAATCGGGACAGAACTGGAGACATTCAGGAATCAGCTCGTTCTATAGATAATTTGGTGGCTCTGATAAGAGCCTTTGTGTTGTATGCGGGTCCCGGGTAGATCTAAGCTCTCTCCCCACGGATCCTGCGGGCCAGCTGGATGTCTTTGGGCATGATGGTGACCCTCTTGGCGTGGATGGCGCATAGATTGGTGTCCTCAAAGAGTCCCACCAGGTAAGCCTCGCTGGCCTCCTGCAGGGCCATGACCGCCGAGCTCTGGAAGCGAAGATCGGTCTTGAAGTCCTGGGCGATCTCTCTTACCAGGCGCTGGAAGGGGAGCTTCCGGATCAGCAGCTCGGTGGACTTCTGGTAGCGGCGGATCTCACGGAGAGCCACTGTACCTGGACGGTAGCGGTGAGGCTTCTTCACCCCACCAGTGGCGGGAGCGCTCTTCCTGGCGGCCTTAGTAGCCAGCTGCTTGCGGGGAGCTTTCCCTCCGGTGGATTTACGCGCGGTCTGCTTGGTCCTGGCCATGATCCTCTGTAGACAAGTCAGTAAGAAGTGATCGGGAGAGGAAAGAGCAGAACAGTTATAGTCCTGGCCTCATCGTGATTGGATAAAGTAAGCCACACCCCCTACATCCCATTGGCTGATTCATATAAAGCTGAGCCCGCCAAAACACATGGGGCGTCAGCCATCGATCTTTGTTCAGAAGAGGCGGGGCCCATCCTGGCCCTATTCGGTCCTGCCTGCGGACAGACGTAACTCCCGGTAATAGCGCCCTCCCCCGTGTCCCCTCAGACATGACGCGGTGCAGTATTCCGAGTGTTCAGATTGTCTGCCGCTCTCCCATATATAGGCTATTCGTGACTGCATGGCTTTATATAGTAATAAGACTAAGCAGCCCAATAACCCTCAGAATAGGGAAAATACAGGGTTACATTCACCCCCAAATCTCTGGTAAATCAGTTTCCGTAATCCCGTCTATCCATAGAGCGTCTATTTATTAAAGCAGTGTAAATCCTTACAGTTTATACACAGGAGATACATTGTGTTACAATAGCGACACCTTGTGGTGAGAGATTTATATAACCTTTTATGTTGCCGATTTGTAACAAGAGATATTTTCCCCAAGCGCTGACACTATCAGTGTTACAGCAGAACATCCTCAGTTCAGTGTTCATAAGGGGATCTAGAAGTAAAGGCAGATGCATTGTGATTTATATAACAATATAATAAAGTGATGATAATATAGAAGGGATTTATATCACTATCATAACTATATATCCAGGGTGATATCCGGGCGGTGATCATACAGCTCTGTCTGGAGAAGGTGGTGGCTCTGAAAAGAGCCTTTGTGGGATAAGTACAGGACGAGGCTCCCGATTATTTCTTAGCCGCGCTCTTCTTGGCTTTAGTCACCTTTTTAGCCGGGCTCTTGGCAGCTTTGGGTTTGGCCGCCTTCTTAGCCGGGCTCTTGGTCACCTTCTTGGGAGCAGCCTTCGGCTTCTTGGGGCTTTTGGCCGCTGCAGGCTTCTTGGCTTTCTTCGGGCTCTTGGCCGCTGCAGGCTTCTTGGCTTTCTTCGGGCTCTTGGCCGCGCTCGGAGCCTTCTTTGGCTTCTTAGGGGATTTGGTCGCTTTCTTAGCTGCTGCAGGCTTCTTGGCCGCAGCCGCCGGCTTCTTCTTGGCCGCCTTGTCCTTAGTCTCCAGCTGGTTCTTGTTGATCTTGAAGGATCCGGAGGCGCCGCTGCCTTTCACCTGGAGCAGGGTTCCCTTGGTCACCAGCCCCTTGATGGCCAGCTTCAGGCGGCTGTTGTTCTTGTCTACATCGTATCCTCCGGCAGCCAGAGCCTTCTTCAGGGCGGCCAGAGACACCCCACTGCGCTCCTTAGAGGCGGACACGGCTTTAACGAGCAGCTCGGACACGCTGGGACCGGAGGGTTTGTGGCTTTTCTTAGCGCCCCCTGCTGCTGATTTCTTCGGCTGCTTCTTGGACTTTGCGGCCGGATCGGCGGGAGGAGCGGCGGCTGGTGCGGTTTCTGCCATAGTTTATCGCTGCCGTCTATAACAATAAAAATACTGCGGAAGAGAAATATAGATTGCGGAGCTGCTGGCGACTCTTATATAGTCAGTGGCTGCGCTCTGATTGGCTGCTGAGCTGCCATTTTCATGAGCTGTTATTGGCTGACACAGAGCACAGGCCCCGCCCCATTCTGTCTGGTCCCTAAGAATTAAACAACCTACTTCTCATTATACCAGATAGGAGAACAGATACAATTGTTGTGTTGTGTAAATATAAGCTTTAGTAACCAACCATAGTTGTTGTATCTATTTGTAACAATTGTATCAGCCTTTGGGGAAATAGAAATACTCGATGTTACAATTTGGTAACATGTAAAGATTAGAGTATAAAGCTCTCACCAGCAGGTGTCGCTGTTGTAACAGTCACTTATTGATTTCTCAGAGATTTAGGAGTAAATGTAAATCCTCTAGGTAATAGGTTGTGCACATCGTGTTTTACCCAACCTGAGAATTATTGCGATTATTTTCTCTTATGATATATTAATGCTACAGCAGCCCCCCAGATGTAGAATGGATATGGGGGCGCTCTCCTGGACTGCGCCATGTAAATGTATATAGGGATAGTTCTCTGAGGACGTATATTGTCAGCATTCAGATGTCTGTACAGGAGCAGCCGGTAATCAGTGTGAACACCCGAGATGCGGCACCGCGTTATGTCTGAGAGGACACGGGGGAGGCTCCCGGGATTTTTCTCTGCGGTTAACTCTTTCAGTGCTGAGAACTGTGCAGTTATGTAGGATGGTGTCATGTGACTGGGTATGGTCGGATCTGTGCTCTGGGGATAGAGAGGAGCGATCCCCTCGGTCAGCACTGCTGGCTTCAGTCTAATGACAACTGTGACCGCTGACCGACAGACATAAGGAGGACACTGAAGGGTTAACTGTGTGGGCGGAGCTATAGCCCCGATACTGGAGGATCATTGGCTGATCATCGGAGATCATGTGATTGTGATATTCCCGATCTTCTGCTGATTTATTATTCCGATTTCTCCCCTTTTATCATATAATAACACGTGGGGTCAGGACGGGGTCAGGCTCTCGAACGATTATTCTCGGTCAATCTCATTGCACACATCGGGGTTCCATATAATGAGAAGCGGGAAAATAGCGGAGAGGATTGTTGGGGAACAAAGAGCAGAAATTGGCACGACAAAAAAATGCCGCGGGCACGGAAGAGTTAACAATGATTTAACCGTTTGGTGCCTCCTGGGGGCGGAGCTATAGCTCCATAATTTTTGTTCATTGTCTGTTTATCGGCTCCTCGTGGATCCTGATCTTCCGATCTTACTGATCGCTTCTCCAGATCTTTTACTCTTCATCCATATAAAATGTGATAGAATAAAGTGAGAAGAGAGTAATGGACGGATATTATACCTGATCGTTTATAGATCTGCAGAGATCGTCCGGGAAATTCTCTCCTAGACCTCCGGCCCCTGATTGTTATTGCGGTAATAATCTGCTGGGTGTGATCAGGGGTCTATGGGGGATGAGATCTTCCTGGGACTAGAACTGACAGTAACTTTCTTATATATCCACATAAACAATAAATGTACAATGTAATAAAAATAGAGAACAAATAAAAGGGGTAAAATACAACTGGATCACTGGATGGTAAAAGGCAGAAATACAAATCATCAATAAAACATCCAGTAAATAGATGATGCGGCTCCTCTGATCAGATGTACAGGGGATAAAGCTGCTGTGCGGAGATCAGTAGTGTGTACTGGGCTGTAGGATAAAATGTATGAAATAACACAGGGAACCAACCGTGTGCACAGACTGATGGTTACAGCCGCCGACCGGGATCGCGTCTATATAGAAGAGTCCTGGGGTCAAGCTGTTCAGGCGATTAATTAGCGCTTCAATTATAAGGTTTCTAAAGAAAATAATTTCTGATTTAACCACAAATTGATTTTAAATTGATCAAAGGCAAAACACCTGAAAGTTCACTGCAGGGGTTAATAGGAAATGAAGATTGGCAGTGAGTTTACAGCACATAAAGAGAGATGGAAACTATACTACAAACCACCACTAGAGGTCCCCAGAGGACAGGAGATGAGGCTGATGGATTCAGTCCTCATTGTGAATGCAGTAAATGCTCCTGAGGCTTCATCCAGACCGGATGGTTGTAGCTTCAGTGGCGTTGCCACCCGGGTGCGGGGGGTGCGGCCCGCACAGGGTGACACCAACCTAATGGGGTGACACAAAGACGCTCCGCAGCATCCCCCACCCGGCCTTCACGGTGCGCCCGTCCGTAAACATGTTTGCATGTTTTTATATAGGAAAAGGGGGTGATTTGAACTTTTAACATGGAAGGGGTTAATGCAGCGGTCTTCAAACTGTGGCCCTCCAGATGTTGCAAAACTACAATTCCCAGCATGCCCGGACAGCCAACGGCTGTCCTGGCATGCTGGGAATTGTAGTTTTGTAACATCTGGAGGGGCACAGTTTGAAGACCACTAGGTTAATGTGTGTCTTTCAAACTTTTATTAAAACTTTTTTTATTTTATTTATTTCTTTAATGATTCCTCCTATAAGTGTTATAAAGTGTAGATTCCTCAGACAGATGAATAGAGATCTATTGCCACTAGCCCACCAGGGAGCATTCACATCTCCCTTTAGACGCCTCTGTCAGCTTTGACAGCGGTGATCTAAAGGGTTAATAGCCAGCAGCGGTGATCGCCGCATGCTGGCTATTAGCGGCGGCCTCTGGCTACTGAGAACAGCCAGGGGTCTGCAGAGTATGGAGCGGGCAGGAATCCTGAGCCCGTTCCATACATACTGCAGAGCGCCGCAAGCATCTCCCCATGCAGACGCGCCTCCTCCCCCCAGCTCTCCGAAGCTACAGCTGGGGGGAGTGAAGGCAAAGGACGCAGGTCTGCACGGGGAGCAAGAAGCCACGCCCCCTCATCTCCCCCCGCACGTCTGCAGAGCAGGGGAGAGGAGACATACACAGCTTCTCATCTCCCCTGCTCTGCTTCGGCTTACACAGGCTGCAGAGTATGGAGCGGGCAGGAGTCGGGTGCCCGCTCCATACAGACTGCAGATCGTCACCGCCGCTGCCGCACTTGTCAGGTCTGGCCCTGCTTGCCCGAAGCCGGGCTAAGGGCCGGACAAATTCACCTGCCCGGCGCCCAAAACTGCTAGTCCCGGGCGTCGGGCGATAGAAATTCCACATCCCAGCTATAGAGAAGACGTCACCTGTAGTCACTGATATCATTGTGTATTCTCCTCACTATAGAGAAGACGTCCCCTGTAGTCACTGATATCATTGTGTATTCTCCTCACTATAGAGAAGACGTCCCCTGTAGTCACTGATATCATTGTGTATTCTCCTCACTATGTCCTATCAGAGCTGTAGTCGCTTGTCAGTTCTACAGTTAGGTCAATGAAACTACAACTCCCAGCATAACCTCACCACTGCTCAAAGGGGTACTCTATTGGAAAACATTTTTTTTTTTTTTTTTTATCAACTGGTGCTACAAAGTTAAACAGATTTGTAAATTACTTCTATTTAAAAATCTTAATCCTTCCAGCACTTATTATCTGCTGTATAAGAGATTCACAGGAAGTTATATTCTTTTTTAATTTCTTTTCTTGGACAGAGGTGTCAGCACAGAGCACTGTGGTCATGTCAAGAACTGTCCATAGTAGGAGCAAATCCCCATAGTAAACCTATCCTGCTCTGGACAGTTCCTGATATTGATAGGTGTCAGCAAATAACACTGTGGTCAGACTGGAAAGAACTACACAACTTCCTGTGGAGCATACAGCAGCTTATAAGTACTGTAAGGATTAAGATTTTAAATAGAAGTAATTAAAAAATCTGTTTAACTTTCTTGCACCAGTTGATCTAAAAGTAAATGTTTTCCAGTGGAGTACCCCTTTAAGTAATTCTGGGAGCTGTATATTTAAATGGTGAAAACTTCTTTAACACTTTCCAATTCTGTGGCAACTGGTATATCTGATTAACCCCTTAAGGACCAAGGACGTACTGGTACGTCCTTGGTCCTGCTCTTCTGATATAACGCGGGGTTACACAGTAACCCCGCGTCATATCACGGCGGGCCCGGCATCAAAGTGAAGCCGGGACCCGCCTCTAATAGCGCGCAGCGCCGATCGTGGCGCCGCGCGCTATTAACCCTTTAGCCGCGCGCTCAGAGCTGAGCCGCGCGGCTAAAAGTGAAAGTGAAAGTTCCCGGCTAGCTCAGTCGGGCTGTTCGGGATAGCCGCGGCTAATCGCGGCATCCCGAACAGCTGACAGCGGGAGGGCCCCTACCTGCCTCCTCGCTGTCCGATCGCCGAATGACTGCTCAGTGCCTTAGATCCAGGCATGAGCAGTCATGCGGCAGAATCGTTGATCACTGGTTTCTTATGAGAAACCAGTGATCAGCATAGAAGATCAGTGTGTGCAGTGTTATAGGTCCCTATGGGACCTATAACACTGCAAAAAAAAAGTGAATAAAGATCATTTAACTCCTCCCCTATTAAAAGTTTGAATAAGTTTCCAATAAAAAAGTGTAAATAAAAATAAAAATAAACATATATGGTATCACCGCGTGCGGAAATGTCCGAGTTATAAAAATATATCATTAATTAAACTGCTCGGTCAATGGCGTGAGCGCAAAAAAATTCCAAAGTCCAAAATAGTGCATTTTTGGTCACTTTTTATATAATTTAAAAATGAATAAAAAGCGATCAATAAGTCCTATCAATGCAAAAATGGTACCGTTAAAAACTTCAGATCACGGCGCAAAAAATGAACCCACAAACCGCCCCATAAACGGAAAAATAAAAAAGTTATAGGGGTCAGATGATGACAATTTTAAACGTATTAATTTTACTGCATGTAGTTATGATTTTTTCCAGAAGTCCGAAAAAATCAAACCTATATAAGTAGGGTATCATTTTAATCTAATGGACCTACAGAATGCATATCAGGTGTCATTTTTACCGAAAAATGTACTACGGAGAAACGGAAGCCCCCAAAAGTTACAAAACAGCGATTTTTTTTCAATTTTGTCGCACAATGATTTTTTTTCCCGCTTCACCGTAGATTTTTGGGCAAAATGACTGACGTCATTACAAAGTAGAATTGGTGGCGCAAAAAATAAGCCATCATATGGATTTTTAGGTGCAAATTTGAAAGAGTTATGATTTTTTAAAGGCAAGGAGCAAAAAACGAAAATGCAAAAACGGAAAAACCCCTGTTCCTTAAGGGGTTAATATACTGGAATTTCTCACAATGCGCTACAACAGTGGTGTCTGTCACAACAGGCTAAAAACTTACTGGGGGGAGGGGGTAGGTATGGGGGTGACACCCTTTTCTACACCACCGGGTGACACCAACCCTAGCAACGCCACTGTGTAGCTTTATAACTTTTAGATCTAAAACATTTCCAAGGCTTCAGTTTTTGAAATCTGTTACATTTTTGGGCTGGTACCTGTTTAATTGGAGGGATTTAAGTGGTATTGGGGCTTATCTCATGTGTTGGGCACAATGGGGGAGATTTATCAAAACCTGTACAAAGGAAAAGTTGACCAGTTGCCCATAGCAACCAATCAGATTGCTTCCTTCATTTTGCAGAGGCCTTGTTAAAAATGAAAGAAGCGAGCTGATTGGTTACTATGGGCAACTGGGCAACTTTTCCTCTGGACAGGTTTTGATAAATCTCCCCCAATGGTGTGAGGCACTCTGCTTCATCAGTTCTCTTATGTTGATTTCATCCAAAAAGCAAACAACTACACTGCTCAAAAAATAAAGGGAACACGTAAACAACACAATGTAACTCCAAGTCAATGACACTTCTGTGAAATCACAGTCCACTCAGGAACAACACTGATTGACAATCAATTTCACATGCTGTTGTGCAAATGGAACAGACAACAGGTGGAAATTATAGGCAATTATCAAAACACCCCCAATAAAGGAGTGGTTCTGCAGGTGGTGACCACAGGCCACTTCTCTGTTCCTATGCTTCCTGGCTGATGTTTTGGTCACTTTGAATGCTGGCGGTGCTTTCACTCTAGTGGTAGCATGAGATGGAGTCTACAGCCAACACAAGTGGCTCAAGTAGTGCAGCTCACCCACGACGGCACATCAATGCGAGCTGTGGCAAGAAGGTTTGCTGTGTCTGTCAGCGTAGTGTCCAGAGCATGGAGGCGCTACCAGGAGACAGGCCAGTACATCAGGAGATGTTGAGGAGGCTGTAGGAGGGCAACAACCCAGCAGCAGGACCGTTACCTCTGCCTTTGTGCAAGGAGGAGCAGGAGGAGCACGGCCAGAGCCCTGCAAAATGACCTCCAGCAGGCCACAAATGTGCATGTGTCCACTCAATCGGTCAGAAACAGACTCCATGAGGGTGGTATGAGGCCCGATGTCCACAGGTGGGGGTTGTGCTTACAGCACAACACTGTGCAGGATGTTTGGCATTTGCCAGAGAACACCAAGACTGGCAAACTTGCCACTGGCACACTGTGCTCTTCACAGATGAAAGCAGGTTCACACTGAGCACATGTGACAGATGGGACAGAGTCTGGAGATGCCGTGGAGAATGTTCTGCTGCCTGCAACATCCTCCAGCATGACCGGTTTGGCGGTGGGTCAGTAATGGTGTGGGGAGGCATTTCTTTGGGGGCCGCACAGCCCTCCATGTGCTTACCGAGATGAGATCCTCAGACCCCTTGTGAGACCATATGCTGGTGCGGTTGGCCCTGGATTCCTCCTAATGCAAGACAATGCTAGACCTCATGTGGCTGGAGTGTGTCAGCAGTTCCTGCAAGAGAAAGTCATTGATGCTATGAACTGGCCCGCCCGTTTCTCAGACCTCAATCCGATAGAGCACATTTGGGACATGATGTCTTTCTCCATCCACCAACGCCACGTTGCACCACAGACTGTCCGCCACCTCATCAGGAACATTCCCAAGCATTGTAGAGAGGTCATACGGGCACGTGGAGGTCACACACACTACAGAGCCTCATTTTGACTTGTTTTACGGACATTACATCAAAAGTTGGATAAACCTGTAGTGTGGTTTTCCACTTTTATTTTGAGTGTGACTCCATATCCAGACCTCCATGGGTTGATAAATTTGGTTATACGGTTACAAAAATACCCAATTTATGTAGGTTTTATTTTATTATACTACTTTAAAAAAAATTATAACTACATGCACCAAAATTTGTATGTTTAAAATTGTCATCTTCTGACCCCTATAACTTTTATTTTTTTTCCATATACGGTGATGTGTGAGGGCAAATTTTTTTGTGTGCAGTTGTCTGTAGTTTTTATCGGTATCATTTTTGTTTTGATGGGACTTTTTTTTTACATATAACCATTGACCTTACGGTTCAACCTCTTGAGTTCGAAGCCATTTTTCATTTTTGCTCTTTTCGTTCTTTCCTTCTCTCCTTCTATAAATCATAACGCTTTCAATTTTCCACCTACAGACCCATATCAGAGCTTGATTTTTGTGCAACCTATTTTACATTGTAATATTGTCAATCATTTCACCCCAAAATCTATGGTAAAGGGGGCGCATCTTGACACGC
The DNA here is from genome assembly GCF_029499605.1 of Hyla sarda. Taxonomy (NCBI): domain Eukaryota; kingdom Metazoa; phylum Chordata; class Amphibia; order Anura; family Hylidae; genus Hyla; species Hyla sarda. The sequence goes on from NC_079192.1 coordinate 404,786,335, forward strand.
TGGCTACAGGTTGCACTCTGTAAGAGCTCTGTAATATAAAAAGTTGGAGGGACTCCCTCAAGACCCCCAAGGTGCTACACAGCAGTTTACGGCTTACTTTTGGCCACAAACAGAGACTGCTGATCTCCCGCTACAGACGCGGCCTGTTACCGCCTTACCTCAGGCCGTGGCAGGTTACCCACTCACTTTCTCTGGTCATCACGTACGCCACACTGGAGACGGGGTGGCACTCTAATCTGCTGTCTGAAGCCCTACACCACTCACCCCTGCCGCCACAAAATCAGAGCCCATAATTAATAGCTCCTGGGAAGATTTCCCCTCTGAGGCACCGGCACACCGCTGATGCGGTCAGGGCCAACGTTAGAGCGGGGAAAACCAGGCAATTGCCTAAGGCCCCCATCCCCCAGGGGGGCCCCTGCTAGCTGTTCAGTAGCGGATCAGCAGCCCGCTGCAGCCCGGCCGTGGCCACTTTAAAACAGTCACAGGTGGCGGGCCCGGACACTTCTCCTGCTTTTTCTATTTTTTCATATTTCCTTACCTGGCTGCGCTCGGCAGGCTCAGGTAATGTGGTGGATCTTGTGGGCTGTGTGGATAATATGACGAGTGACGTCTGCTGCCGCCTCCTCTGCGTGGCGTCAGGGGCGTCACTCCTGCCGAGCACGGCCATGTAAGGAAAGATGAAAAATAGAAAAAGCAGGGGGAGAGGGGGGACCTAATGTGGAGGAACTTTACTGCCAACCTAATGTGGGGGAACTATACTGCCAACGTAATGTGGGGGAACTATACTGCCTACCTAATGTGGGGGAACTATACTGCCTACCTAATGTGGGGGAACTATAATCTAATGTGGGGGGAACTACACTGCCAACCTAAAGTGGGGGAACTATACTGCAAACATAATGTTGGGAAGCTATACTGGCAATATAATGTGGGGGAACTATACTGCCAACCTAATGTGGGGAACTACAACCTAATTTGGGGAAACTGTACTGCCTACCTATTGTGGGGGAACTACAACCTAATTAATGTGGGGGAACTATAATGCCTACCTAATGTGGAGGGAACTATACTGCCAACATAACGTGTGGGGGAACTATACTGCCAACATAACGTGTAGGAACTATACTGCCTACCTAATGTGGGGGAAAATATACTGCCAACGTAATGTGGGGGGAGGGGGGAACTATACTGCCAACGTAATGTGGGGGAACTATACTGCCTACCTAATGTGGGGGAACTATACTGCCAACCAAATGTGGGGGAACTATGATCTAATGTGGGGGGAACTATACTGCAAACATAATGTTGGGAAGCTATACTGGCAGCCTAATGTTGGGGACTACAACCTAATTTGGGGAAACTGTACTGCCTACCTATTTTTGGGGAACTACAACTGAATTAATGTGGGGTAACTATAATGCCTACCTAATGTGGAGGGAACTATACTGCCAACCTAATGTGGGGGAACTATACTGCCTACCTAATGTGGGGGGAACTATACTGCAAATATAATGTTGGGAAGCTATACTGGCAACCTAATGTGGGGGAACTATACTGCCAACCTAATTTGGGGAACTACAACCTAATTTGGGGAAACTGTACTGCCTACCTATTGTGGGGGAACTACAACCTAATTAATGTGGGGGAACTATACTGCAAACCTAATGTGGGGTAATTTTTTGTGCTTTGATTTGTAGTTTTTATCGGTAACATTTTTGTTTTGTTTTTTCAATTGCTTTTTAGATTTTTTTTGATATTTGAAGTGACCAAAAATGTGCAAATCTGGTTAGTGCACTATTACGACTTTTGGAGCCCCTCTTTAGATTTTGCCTAGGGCCATGCTAAGCCTAAAACCGGCCCTGGATGCTGCTACCACTGCTGGAGACCAGCCTGTGCTCCCACCGCTCTCACGCTGCATGTCAGCTCCTGCACAGGATTACAGCCTCTCCTCTTCCCCTTCTGGGCTCCCTCTCCATTGCTCTGCACCGCCAATGTCTCAGCCAGAGCACCACCCGAGTCCTGTGCCTCCTGCTACTCCTATTGCAGACCTCCCAGAAGCCTCCTCACCTAATGTTAACCTTTTGGGGACCAGGCAACCTCCCCTCTCACAGAGAAGTTCTTTGTTCCCCTCTCATTGCCCTGAAACTGACCCAAAAAGATCAGAGCACCCTGCACCTACTCCATATGGTCTTCCACTCCTCTCCTCTGAATTTAGTACCACTGTGCAGTACTTTCATATGGACTCTGAAGCATTTTTTTCAGAGGAAGATTCCACTGATACCAGCGAGGTTCCAGACTACTGGGGGGGGGGGGGGAATAGCCCCCCCCCCTCCCCCCCAATAAAGAAAAAATTGTTCAAAACACTGTTAAAAGCCCGCTCCATGAAGAGCAGCTGAATAGCACACTCTTCCTCTGATGACTCATGTGGCCCTTTCAAGACCCGGGGACCCAAATCCCACATGTGTGACCACTCTCCTGTACCGTCTTTCTAACCTGCTACCATCCAGCCAGCTTGCTCTAGTGAAACACCTATTCTTCCGAGCCCAGAGGCTGCCGTTAATACTTTAAATAATCACCCTGAGCTACAAGACCTAATGGCACTTCTTCACATGAAAAAAATAAATAAATGGCACAGAGACCTAGCGCCTGTTCAAGCAGATGTTTCTCAACTAACAACCCGAGTGTCCAATCTAGAGACCTTCCGCACTTCTATTGCCTCAAAAGTCCACACATTGCGAACCGCCACTACTTCTCTTCTAGCTCAGGAATCCCCGATTGTCGACCATAATGATGACTTAGACAACAGAAACAGACGTAAAAACATATGCAAAAAGGGCCTCCCTGAATCTGTTGTCCCTCAAAAGTTGCCCACCACTCTCCAAAAAATATTCCATGACATTGTCCAGACACCGACTGACTCCCCTGTGGAACTAGACCGTGCACTGCAACTGCTAGTCAAATCAGCGTTGGGTAAAGACAGGAGTGCAGAGTGCTTTGGTGATCTCACTGAGAAGGATCTTACGATATATAAACCTCCTATTCATGTTATTGAGCATTTCATCAGAGAGGGGAAAATATCTTTTCACTGCCTCATACAGATCAACAAGCTGCCTGAACTTTATGAACCATTCTGAATTCAGTACTCTCAGCCCTTCTCAGTGCTGATCACTGTTAGTGGTTAGGTTCAGGGGTTAGGATTAGGGTTTAGGGATAGGTTGAGGGGTTAGAGTTATGATTTGGGGTTAGGGTTTAGGATTAGGTGTTAGGAATAGTGTTAGGCATTGAGATTAGGGGGTTAGGATTAGTTTTTAGGATCAGTGTTAGGGATTAGGATTAGGGGCTAGGATTAGAGTTTAGGATTAGAGTTTAGGATTAGGGATAGGATTAGGATTAGGGGTAAGAATAAGGATTAAGGATAGGATTAGAGGTTATGGAGTGAGAGACGGCTGTACAGCAGAAAAGTGTGTCCCTGTGCAGAGGGTCACATTCCACTACAGACACACAGTTTTCTTCATTACATTACCTTATATGACCACAGTGGTTATCAATGTATGGGATAATGATCAATGTGATCTGCTTTATAGTAGATGGGTACTTCACATAATGGAGGAAATTATTTATATGACTAATATGGTCCATATGATCAATATGATGTACTTGACTATACCATGAAGAAGGATCCATATCCTGAATACAGGATTGTATATAATATCTATTATTTACACCTCTATATGACCTATGTCAGTGATGGCGAACCTATGGGACGCGTGGCATAGGTGGCACGCCAAGCCCCCTCTGTGGGCACGCAGCCATAGTTTGCCAGGCGGGGTAAACCGGGAAATCCCTGTGTCCCGAAAGATCTTTTCGGACACAAAGATGTCCCTGATTACCTTTCTTTGGCCCCGCGTTAACTTTAAAAATGCAGGGGCCGCAGGGAGGTAGTGCATGCGTGCGCCCATAGGAACGAAGGAGCGAAGCATCTAGGAGGAGGACGCGCGCTGGCCAACATGGTAATTTACCAGCTACACTTCAGCTTCGGCGCTCCGACCACCGCTCCTCCGGTCCCGAGACCTACTGCTATGGTCTATTAAGATTAGGTCATGACCCCTGTCCGGAGGAGCGATGGATGGAGCACTGTGAGGCCGTACACAGACATACAGCCTCCAGCCATACACTATATATGGCTGAAGGTTGTATGTCTGTGGGGGAACTATACTGCCTACCTAAGTTGTTTTTTCTATACTTAAACCTCAGTATTCTGATTTAATTGCTGTGCTGGCACTTTGAGGGAAAAAAAAGTTGGTGTTTATTACGGTTTGGGCACTCGGGCTCAAAACGGTTTACCAGCACTGACCTATGTGATGAATATGATCTATTTGGTATGTGATCTATATGATGCAGGGGTGGCGGTTGTACTGTCTTCTCAGTGGCATCTGGCACAGGAGGTTACATGTTCCATGCTGCTGGCAGACTTGTTGGCTTAGGGGTGATGATGGATCCTACTGCACTGAATACTCTCTCTGATTCTACCCTTGAGGGTGGATAAAATATTCCTGGTTGTTGTCAGATTTCTTCCAGTGTTATAATGCACACTAAGGTATCGGAACACACAATGGGCTTTTACCAAGTGTTTCCAAAAATGAAATAACCTATAATAGACTGACACAAGAAAGTGTCCACAAAATGCTTTATTTTTAACAAAAAGGATTAAATACAGCAACAGAGAGCCCTCCCATTTTAAAATGGCCCACCCCTAAAAAACACCAACCCCAAAAACACAAGATAGGGTGCACATATTGGAATATTCCCAGAGACAACTATCAACCAACAGTGTCACATCTCCCTCATAGTGCACGCTATTATGCCATATGATTTACAAACAGTATTAGTTACCGGTTATTGACATGCTGAGGACTCAGAGAGTACACCCCACCACCACCTCAATACGTGTTCTGAATATTTGTCAAGAAGTGGGGGTGGGTGCAACTGCCCGCCCTGAAGAAGTATTCCACTGCTAGACATCTTATCCCCTATCCCAGTAGCAGGACCCCCGTGATCTCCCGCAACACCATAGGCATGCGCAGCCTATTGCATTAGGGTGTGCACCCTAAAGCACAAACTCACTCCACGCACGCGTGTGTGTGTTCATGTATGTGTATATATATATATATATATATATATATATATATATATATATATATATATATATATATATATATATATATATATATACACACACATATACACACACACACACTCCTGCTTGCATAGTGTAGGAGGATTGGATCCAGGGACGGTTTTAGGCTTAACATGGCCCTCGGCAAAATCAGAAGTGGGGTCCCAAAAGTCGCAATAGTGCACTAATCAGATTAGCATATTTTTGGTCACTTCAAATACCATAACAAATATCTAAAAAGCAAAAAAAAAAAAAAAAAAAATGGTACCGATAAAAACTACAAATCACAGCGCTAAAAATGACCCTCATACATCCCCATACACAGAAAAATAAAAGTGCTATAGGGATCAGAATAGTACAATTTTATATTTTTGTATTCACATTAGGTTGGCAGCATAGTTCCCCCACATTAGGTTGGCAGTATAAATCTCCCACATTAGGATGGAAATATATTTCCCCCACATTAGGTGCAGTATAGTTCCCCCTCATTAGGTGCAGTATAGTTCCCCCTCATTAGGTGCAGTATAGTTCCCCCACATTAGGTGCAGTATAGTTCCCCCACATTAGGTTAGTAGTACAGTTCCCCCACATTAGGTTAGCAGTACAGTTCCCCCACATTAGGTTAGTAGTACAGTTCCCCCACATTAGGTTAGTAGTACAGTTCCCCCACATTAGGTGCAGTACAGTTCCCCCACATTAGGTTAGTAGTACAATTCCCCCACATTAGGTGCAGTACAGTTCCCCCACATTAGGTGCAGTACAGTTCCCCCACATTAGATGCAGTACAGTTCCCCCACATTAGGTGCAGTATAGTTAGAATTGTAGGGAGGAGGACAATTCTAGAATTTTCCATGAGATGGGCGGAGCCAAAGGGTTGTCAAAATTAGGTTTTGCCATGTATGATTGTGACTGTCTATTATATGTAGCCTACATATAATAGACAATCATACATGATGGGGATGTAGTCCTGAGCTGTGAGCCTACATATAATAGACAGCAACAATCATACATGATCAGGGCTGGTGCAAGGACTTTTGGCACCCTAGGCGAAAGCTAATTTTGCCGCCCCCTTGACCCCACACATTGGCTCTGCCCTTTGACATGCCCAACCATACTACTGGGGTGACACACTGTAACAAACCTCCTCTTTATGTTATCACCTTACTACTGGGGTGACACACTGTAACAAACCCCCTCCTCATGTAATCTCCATACTACAGGGGTGACACACTAACAAACCTCCTCCTCATGTAATCTCCTTACTACTGGGGTGACACACTGTAACAAACCTCCTCCTCATGTAATCTCCTTACTACTGGGGTGACACACTGTAACAAACCTCCTCCTCACGTAATCTCCTTACTACTAGGGTGACACACTGTTTAGCAGACAGTGTAACAGTATTAGATAGAGACAGTATCACACATTATAGGATTAGATACAGGGGCTCAGCAACCAGTATCAGACATAGGGGGATTAGATACACAGCTCAGCATACAATATCAAACATAAATGCACAGCTCAAATCACACATGGGGATTAGATACAGGGGCTCAGCAAACAGTATCACACATGGGGGGATTAGATACAGGGTCTCATCAAACAGTATCACACATGGGAGGATTAGATACACAGCTCATCAGACAGATCACACATGGGGGAATTAGATATAGGGGCTCAACAAACAGTATCACACATGGGAGGGTTAGATACACAGCTCATCAGACAGATCCCACAAGGGAGATTAGATACACAGCTCAAACAGTATCACTTATGGGGGTTTAGATACACAGTTTAGCAGACAGATCACACACTGGGGGATTAGATACACAGCTCATTAGACAGATCACACATGGGGGATTAGATACACATTTTAGCAGACAGATCACACATGGGGGGGATTAGATACACAGCTCATTAGATCACACATGGGGGATTCAATACACTGCTCAAACAGTATCACACATGGGGAGTTTAGATACACAGCTCATTAGACAGATCACACACTGGGGGATTAGATACACATTTTAGCAGACAGATCACACATGAAAGGAGTCTCACCAGGTCAGTGTCTCTTCCCTGGATCTCACAGTGCTTCTCCAGCAACATGAGGGGTGGGGCGGGGGGTGTTGTGGTTTTGCAGCTCCTCCAGCAAGACGAGGCTGAGGGGAGGGCGTGTATGTTGTCAAGATAGGTTTGCTGTGACAGGGGGGGATTTCGGCCTGGTGATGTCGGGGATGTCCGGTGGGGCTCGGGTTTAGTAGTGAGAAAAAAAAAAAAAAAAAAAGTCCTGCAGCAGCGGGCCGCGGTGATTAGGGTGTGCCTGTGCACACCCGGCACACCCCGTGCGCAACACCCGACTTTCTAAACAAATGCAGGGTTCCTGGGGCAGTTGTGGTTATGTCATGGTCATGCCGCACCCCTTCCATTCATATATATGGGAGGGGGCGTGTCTGCTAACACGTCCCCTCCCATAGACATGAATAGAGTGGGTGTGATGTGATGTCACAAGGGAGCGTGACCATGATGTCACAATCACGGCCTCCATCTTCTTGATATCTAAGAAAAACTTGCTGCACTATTACTATACACCACTAGAGGGATCCCTGGATTAACATGATATAATATGATATAATGACATAATATGATATGTAAGGAACATGGGGTGGGGGGATTTATCAAGTTATTTGGACTTTCTTTTTGTTTACTTTTGTAGCAAGTTGCCAGGCGCAGTCACTTTTTGTGCTTTTTTTGTGTGACAAACCTAATAGCTCAGAAACCAAAGTCTTTTCTAAAAGTCACAAATTTTGAGGGCAAAGTTCTTTGAAAAGTCAAAAACCTAAGTAAGCCTGGACCACACTTTGGTAACTATTGCGCAAATAAAATATCTTTCAGTAACTCCTTTTTTTTTAACACCTTGCGCCAAAAAACACTGCTGAAAAATCAGTCTACACAAATAACTTTCCACAACACGAATTGATTAATATCCCCCATTAGAGATGAGCGAACTTGCAGTAAATTCGATTCGTCACAAACTTCTCGGCTCGGCAGTTGATGGCTTTTCCTGCATAAATTAGTTCAGCATTCAGGTGCTCCCGTGGGCTGGAAAAGGTGGATACAGTCCTAGGAGACTCTTTGCTAGGACTGTATCCACCTTTTCCAGCCCACCGGAGCACTGAAAAGCTGAACTAATTTATGCAGGAAAAGTCAGCAACCGCCGAGCTGAGAAGTTTGTGACGAATCAAATTTACTGTAAATTCGCTCATCTCTATCCCCCGTGATATCCATCTTTTACATGGATCATATAATTTATAAATATTTACAACCATAATAATTAATTAATGTATTAATGATCAATAACTAGTGGATGCATCAATAGTGAACAATTAAATAATTTATTTCATAATTAGATTTTATGAGTATTAATGTAATTATGGATTAAATTAAAAAACTAAACAAAACACTATAAATCCACAGCTCCTGCCCCACAACTCCAACAAGGAGATCACATAATTCAGGATCTGGGAAATGGAAAATCTGTAACTCCACATCCTAATATACAAACTCTTCTATATTACATCACTTTATTATTATGTTTTGTTATATCAAGCACAATGCAGATGTATTTATTTGTTCCTGATCCTCTTACAGACTCTTACAATAACAGCACAACAATTTCAGCTGCTCTTATATCTGGTATAGGATAAGCAGGGGGTGTAAGTCTTAGTCACCATCCATAGTTGTATCTATTTGTATCTCTGTAACTTGTGTCAGCACCTGGGAAATATTACTTGTTACAATTTGGTAACATGTAAAGAGTATAATACAAAGCTCTCACCACCAGGTGTCGCTATTGTAACACAATGTATCTGATCTGTATAAACTGTAACTGTAAGGATTTATACTGCTGTGATAAATAAGACGATCTCTATGGATAGATGTGATTTAAGGAAGTTATTGATTTACCCAAATTTGGAGGTACATTTAACTCTTTCGTTAACTGGTTGTACACATGGTGTTATCCATCCTGAGAATTGATGGGTTTATTTGTTTTTATGGTATTAACACGTGGGATCAGGCTCTCGGACGATTATTCTCGGTCACTCTCATTGCACATATCGGGGCTCCATATAATGTCGTACAATGTGTGCAGAGTCTTGGTGCCCGGGGGTGAGCAGTCCTGTAGACCTGGTAATGCTGCCCGAGTGATCGATCCATTCACAAGATTTGTTCTGCCATCTGCTGCTCCCCGCACACACATTATACACCTGACAGATTATTGTGCTGCTATTGATCCTCTCCCATGTGTGTAACATACAGCTCACACACCTGCCCGATCACCATTCCCGCTCGGTACAATGACGACTGCTCTTCTCTAGAATGTTGGGGAGAATCGCGGTAAGAAAAAAAACTGATTATTTAGAATCGGAAAAATGCAGCAAACGTTTTGGAATGGGCGGGAAATTCAAAACCTTCTTGTCTCGTGTTCAGCCAATCAACGGAAAGGGGGAGGGGTCAGGAATGTAAATGTGGTTAGAAGAAACGCCCCGGAAGATGTCATCTTTGTTCCAGTTTTCTTTCAGGTCCGCCCATGTGCTATATAAGCCGGACTCGGCCGCACTCGGTATCTTGCAGTCTACTCACTACATAGAGAAGATGTCTGGACGCGGTAAAGGAGGGAAAGGTCTCGGTAAGGGCGGAGCCAAGCGGCACAGGAAGGTGCTCCGGGATAACATCCAGGGCATCACCAAGCCTGCCATCCGCCGTCTAGCTCGCAGGGGAGGTGTGAAGCGCATCTCCGGCCTCATCTATGAAGAGACTCGCGGTGTCCTGAAAGTCTTTCTGGAGAACGTCATCCGTGACGCCGTCACCTACACCGAGCACGCCAAGAGGAAGACCGTCACCGCTATGGACGTGGTGTACGCCCTCAAGCGCCAGGGCCGCACTCTCTACGGCTTCGGAGGTTAATTCTGCTTCTACTCGGCTCCATCACATCAACCCAAAGGCTCTTCTCAGAGCCGCCCACATGTTCTATGGAAAGGCTACAATTCCTTGTGATGTCTTCTCTAATGAGTGGTCGTGTGGTCGGTGTTTGTGCTTTGATGGTTGCGGTTTGTATTTTCCCTATTCTCCATTTTATATTTTCTGTGATCGGAGACTGATGTTTACTGTGATGGGGATTATAAAGCACATAATCCAGAGATCCTACATCTCCCACCATGTCCGGGCGGTGCTTATTATCTTGGCCGACGGATCGGCGAAACACCTGACATAATCTGCCCTTAATGTTCGATACTGATCCGTCTGTGGGTATTTCCCGCTTTAACTGTCTGTATATCTACCTGGAGATCTCCCGAGTGTTCTGACTACTGCCCTCATCTTCCTCGGTATTATCACTACTCTCACCATCTACAGTATTCTTCCTCTCCTCCAGATTACATTACTCCCTTCCCCCACCATATAACTATAAACCTCCCTAGAGAGTCCGTGTTTTAGCAGATACAGATCTGATCGTATCCGGTAGACGCAGCGATCTATATCCCACTATCTGGATAGATGAGTCTTCACCCTATAGCACCTCAGGGCGCCCATTAAGTGCACAACCCCCTACAGATGGGCGCCCTGCAGGTCTATTAATAATGGAGCTGTTCACACAGAACTGATGTGATGAGCGGCTGCGGCTTTATTATATTGTAGATACTTGCGGTTCCTCTATATTACTCCTCAGTATAATCAGATAATAGACGAGAGATCCGGGGATATAATCCGCTGTGACCGGAGAGAATCCTAGAGAGAGTGCAGGGTCCTGGTGATCTGCAGTGTTCACACCCTACAATACTGCCCGAGTCATCCGCACAATATTCTAGAGAATTCCATCTGATCGCTATCTGCCCGTCTGCAGCGACAACATCCGGAGACTTTTCTTTCCCGCCTCATTATTCTGGATTTCTCGTAGATGTTATTTATAGGGAATATTCTCTGTTACCGCTGGTAGAATCAGTTTTCATGATAATTCTCTAGATTTTGGGGAATATTCACATTAGAAGCTGGAACACAGCGATAGCGGGAAATTCATACGAGACATCGGCTCTATAGCCCCCGATGATCGGTGATCATTGTCTTTGGGGATTATGAAATTCCCGCTCTCCCCTCCCCCATGTAATACCACGTGATGTCTCCCTAGGGCGATTATTACTGTATACAACCAGTGACCTCATCCACATTTCATTGATAAATAAGGGTTTAGTAACGTGTTCATTAGAAAACATTATTACTCTGAAATAGAAGATATCTGCAGGACGGCTGTGTCTGAGAGCAATAAACTCCTCTCCACCCAAGGGACGATGTGAAGCCGATCACTGAGGCGGCGCTGGGTGATGCCCGCGGTTAGTGATCGGCGGTCGCTCAGAGATCTGTGTCCATCTGACATTAATCTGATGTGATAAAATAAATCCTCTTATGACATCTCTGCACAACCAACACCTTATGTGTCATGAAGCAGATGTGCAGGATGTTCTTATAAACCACATAACAGCCCAATAATAATAACACTATCAGACCCGAGATCAGCGGCGCCAGCTCTGTAGGAGACAATGTGGTGGCTCTTAGAAGAGCCTTTGGTGTTCGGGATGATCTGGGATAAGCGGTGATCACTTGCTCTTGGCCGCTTTGCTGCTCTCGGTCTTCTTGGGCAGCAGCACGGCCTGGATGTTGGGCAGGACGCCTCCCTGGGCGATGGTCACCCCACCCAGCAGCTTGTTCAGCTCCTCGTCATTGCGCACGGCCAGCTGCAGGTGACGGGGGATGATGCGGGTCTTCTTGTTGTCCCGGGCGGCATTACCGGCCAATTCCAGGATCTCAGCGGTTAAATACTCCAGCACAGCGGCCAGGTAGACCGGAGCACCGGCGCCCACCCTCTCGGCGTAGTTCCCTTTGCGGAGGAGCCTGTGCACACGACCGACAGGGAACTGGAGTCCTGCCCGGGATGAGCGGGTCTTTGCCTTGGCCCGAACCTTCCCTCCTTGCTTTCCTCTTCCAGACATGTCTATTGCTCACTGTACAGACGAGACGGTATGGAGCCCCGCTCTGCGTCACCTATTATACCCGGATGGAGAAGGAAGGAGCCTCTGTGATTGGTCAGATACAAATCCAATATTCAGCGGCAAATACAGCAGCCAATGGGGAATAAGGAAAGATGATAGTGAGACCACGCCCCCTCCTTCCCACCAATAGGGAGCCAGCTCTTTAGTCGCCTAAATTAGAATGTGACAGGAATAAAAGGATCGGCAGATATTGTTCTCATCATTACTGATCTCTGTTCTCTAGGAGAATATTTCACTATCCTGAACCATCATGTCTGATCCCGCCAAGTCTGCACCAGCGCCTAAGAAGGGCTCTAAGAAAGCCGTGACCAAGACTCAGAAGAAGGACGGCAAGAAGCGGAGGAAGACCAGGAAGGAAAGCTATGCCATCTACGTGTACAAGGTGCTCAAGCAGGTCCATCCTGACACCGGCATCTCCTCCAAGGCCATGGGCATCATGAACTCCTTTGTCAACGATATCTTCGAGCGCATCGCAGGGGAAGCCTCCCGCCTGGCTCACTACAACAAGCGCTCCACCATCACCTCCCGGGAGATCCAGACCGCCGTGCGCCTGCTGCTGCCTGGAGAGCTGGCCAAGCACGCCGTGTCCGAGGGCACCAAGGCCGTCACCAAGTACACCAGCGCCAAGTAACCTGCTCCGCCTCCTGCTGTCACCCCAAAGGCTCTTCTAAGAGCCGCCACATTGTCTATAATAGAGCTGGGGCTTCTATCTGCTAGAATTATCCTTGTTATATTTGTGGCTGATATTCTATCAGTGCAGCCGCTTTATACTGTATATATTGTCTACATCAGAACTGTTCTATGCACTTTAGTCCGTAGAAGCCGAGTCGCAGTGAAGCAGAACTTGTCCCCAGATTTGTCCCCTTTGGCTGTAGAATACGAGGGTCACTGATATTACTGGACAGCGCCCAGGGGTGAGGTCTTCCCTGCAGAGCGCTGGGTCCTAGTGCCTCCTGCCCAGACTATGTGGTCCCAGAACAGTTGGTGGAGGTGCTGTCAACTACTTCGGTGCTGAACGTCGTTACAGATGTAATTACTGCTGTCACAGGTTACGTTGATTATTTGTGCCTTTCTCAAGGACTGAACATCTCAATTGTCCAGACTGTAATGTAGTTGACAATCATCCCCATCATCCTCAGCGATAACAGTGTCCCTATTCTATCTCCGGATCCCTATTCTAATAACTGATGGTCTCCAGGATCCTATTGTAATTTGTAACTCACATAATATCTCCATTATATGAACTGCTTGTACATTACCCGTATGACACAGGGGATTAATGTGCACTACTGGGGTCATATATTCCACATTATAGAGATGTATTATACACCTGAGATGATATATACTGGCCTCTGCACAGGCGGTGGTGATGGTTCTACACTGTTCAGTCCTGATCATCAGTAGTTATATATCAGACAGGAGGCTCATATCTTATGCATTATTCTTTCTTTAATAATGCCCATAGCAGAATTTTCAGTATTCAATTCAATATAAAAGAAAAAACTACAACTCCCAGCAGTCCCAGGGCCACAGCGGCCACTCCCCGCCTTTAGCCACTATATAAGGGACTGCCCAGTATGGATTCTCCTCTTTCTTTCTGCTCATGGCAGACGTTACACAGATAAGTATTGTGATATATATATATATATGTATATTGTCTTAGATATAGTATATAGGAGTTTTACACTTTGGCCTGGTGGAGACTATCCTCTACCGGCTGCATATATCTCTGTTTTTCCTGTATACTTTTCTATCATTATTATTCTTATTGTTTTCTGTTTTTCTTTCTGGGTTACCGGTCTCTATCGGTAGTTCGCGGTGGCGCTGGGCGCTACCCCGGTTTTTTCCCCTGGACCCTCTATTTTGTTCCTACCTGGTGTACGCCATCTTCTGGCGACGCCATTTTTTCCTCCTTCTTCTTCCTTCTGCTGCGCTCTTTTGCCCGCGCGGGCTAGGGGCGGATCTTCCTCAGCGCGGGCCGCGTCTCATCTCACGTCTCATTCTCTTCCACTTCCAATAGGGGTGATGAACTGGCGTTAGATACGGCGCAATTTTTGAGTGACTCACAAATTCAGGATCTCATAAACAAATCGGTCCAGGCTGCTCTGGCGTCTGCCGTGGCACCCTCTAGATCACATCCAGTTCTATCCCTCACCCCTATACCGCTGTCCCACAGCGGTGAGCCGCCTGTAAAAAAGGGTAAAGTTTCGCACAAACGGAAGCATACCATGGCGGCCCCTGACTCCCCGGCAGGGGAAGCAAATAATATGCTCCAGGCAGCTCCCCCCACGGACTGCCACCCGACGCATCCCTCTGACTCTTCCCAACCCCTGGGCCTCAGGGAGTTACCAAAGAGGCATAAGTCCGCCAGGCGGGCAAAACCCGACTCTTATGTAGATTCCCCGGATGAGGATTCATCCGATGAGTCGGGTGAGACTGAGGTCTCAGAGTCTGACTTTGCTGACGAGGATGCTGGGACATCGGCGCTCAATAATGACGCCAATCCTGAATCTCAGGGCGAAGCCATTCTAGATACCCTGGGAGAACCACTTTTACACCCTGATGCCATATCCCACCCCCGTTCTGGGGATTGGACCCCGTTGCCCCATGTGTCCCAGTACGTAGAGTTCTGGGCACGCAGGTCACTTGAAAGGACCAATCGCAACAAACTCAGGGCAGAGTGCCCACGACCATTTATTCCTAAAAAAGTGGTATCAACCCCAGAGATAGATCCCATTTTATCCAAATATTTGATGAAGTCGGGCAAATTCCCCAAGAAGGGGATTGATCGGTCTTTTAGGACCATCCAGGACCGCATTCTGGACCTACTTGGTCCTCTTACAAAAATATAAAATTTGTCTGAACAGGCAGCGACGACAGACCAACCTGTCGATTTGACCCAGCTTCGTGGGTGGGCCCAGAGGGCCATTTGTCTGGTGGGCAGCGCCAACACCGCTTGCTCTATTGAGCGCAGACGCTCCATTCTCATACGGCTTGATCCGCAACTGGCCCACCTAGCCGAATCCGAGCCAGGTCCAGCAGCAGAGGGTATGCTGTTTGGAGACACCTTAGTAAAAGACATCAATAAGTTTGTGGGGCTATTCAACAGTCTAGATAAAGCCCAAACTTCATTAAAAAAATCTGAAACAAACAAGATTTTTCCCCGTGCCGGCAGAAGTAGGGGCCGATCTGCCGGCCGCACTTCCACCTACAGACCCTATGTCAGGGCAACTGCTCCACCACAATACCCTCAGGCTCCCCCTCCATACACCATGTCAGTGGCGCAGCCAGCGCCATTTTTCCCACCCCGTGGTAGACCGTGGCGCGGACGTGGAAACAGAGGTTACCCCCGATCTCGTCCATATACCGGTAAGTGTTCCACGCACTCCACTTTCACACATACCTGTGGGGGGACGACTGATACATTTTACCCACGCTTGGTCTGAGATTACGGCAGACGCGTGGATACTAACGACTATAAGAGGTTTCCACATAGAACTTCTGTCCTTACCAGAAATGGGCGTGATTCCGCCCCCTATCAGATTTGCAAAGCGCAACGTTGCTCTCATAGACAACGAAATAGAGGACCTGGTGTCCAAACAGGCAGTGGTGGAGGTCGACCCTTCTTCCCCGGGGTTTATCAGCAACCTCTTCCTTGTAAAGAAGAAAGGGGGCGGCTATCGCCCCGTGATAAATCTTCGAGACCTGAACCAGCATGTCGCTTATCGACATTTCAAAATGGAGGGCATACATTGCCTTCGAGACCTTCTTCAACCGGAGGACTGGTTGGTAAAGGTGGACTTAAAGGACGCCTATCTCACCATCCCCATGCATCCTTCTTCGCAACAACTTCTTCGCTTCCCATTGAGAGATCGAATGTGGCAATTTACGTGCCTTCCTTTCGGTCTATCGTCCGCCCCGTGGTGTTTCACCAAACTCCTGAAACCAGTGGTGGCGTCCCTAAGAAGCAGGGGGGTGCGTCTGATCATCTATCTAGACGACCTCCTTATCATGACTCGCTCCAAAGCACAGGCCTACCAGCACATGAGGTGGACGATATCTCTGTTGGAAGGGCTGGGCTTCTTGATCAACCAAGAGAAATCGATTCTCATCCCAGCTCAGGAACTGGAATTTTTAGGCTTCTTGGTGGACACCAATCAGGCCGTTCTCCGTTTGCCCAGAGCAAAATTGGCCCTCATACGCAAGGAGATCAGAGCATTGCTACGCAAAGGCTTCCTATCGTTACGGGTACTTGCCCGGCTGGTGGGCCTTCTAGCGGCCTCCATTCAAGCCATATTTCCGGCCCCTCTCCATTACAGGGCCCTCCAGAGGCTCAAGATCCTTCATCTGCGTCAGGGTCTCAGATACGCAGACGAGGTGTCCCTCTCGGTAGAAGCCAGGGCAGAATTGCAGTGGTGGCTTCGCCATGCCGTCGAGTGGAACGGCAAGACAATCTTTAACTCTTGTCCGGACGCCATCATAGAGTCGGACGCAAGTCTGAGAGGCTGGGGCGCTCGCTTCGGCAACACTTCTACAGGAGGGAGCTGGTCCATCGAGGAATCTCTCCTACACATCAATGCATTGGAAATGCTGGCGGCGTTGTTCGCCGTCCGGAGTTTTTTGCCAGAAACTTCCAATTGCTGCGTATTATTACGCATGGACAATATTGCAGCGGTGCAGTACATCAACCGCTTGGGGGGCACCAGGTCCAGGATCCTGGCGGATATTGCCAAGGATTTTTGGCACTTCTGCCTCTCCCGCAATATTATCCCTATGGCGGAGTACATTCCGGGGATTTCCAATACAGTAGCAGATTGGAATTCCCGCTATCTCTTGGATTCCAGCGACTGGCGTCTGGATCGTTTAGTTTTCCTGCAATTGGAGCTGCTTTGGGGTCCGTTGGGCGTGGATCTATTTGCGTCCCGCCTCAACCACCAGCTACCGCGATTCTTCAGCTGGAGGCCGGACCCGGAGGCGTCAGCAGTAGACGCTCTCCGACAATCTTGGACGGGGGAGACACACCATGCGTTTCCCCCGTTTTCAATGATCCCCAAAGTTCTCATACAGATAGCGAACCAGAAGGCTACGGTTGTGTTGATCACCCCCTGGTGGCCGATGCAACCATGGTTTCCGATTGCTCTGGAGATGGCAGTGGATTGCCCCAGACTGCTCCCTCTTTTTCCGCAGATCCTCTCCAATCCGACCAGGGGTCTCCACCCTCTGGTAGCGGACGGCAGCCTAACTCTCCTAGCATGGTTGGTTTCGGGGTGCCCGACACGGACCGCGACATTTCGGAATGGGCTAGGAACCTCCTCGCCCTGGCCTGGGCCCCCGGGACTCGATCGGCATATCGATCAGCCTGGAGACTCTGGATACGTTGGTGTGATCAACGACAGGTTGATCCCGTACAAGCACCTGTAGCAATGGTGGTAAATTATCTGGCGGACTCTTTTGAGTCTGGTAAGTCCTACAGTTCCATCAATGTGTACTGATCGGCCATTTCGGCTTACCATTATCCGGTGGACGCTTTGCCGATTGGCAAACACCCCCTGGTATGTAGGCTCTTACGGGGCATTAAATTTAGGCGACCGCCCCGTCCTAGGTATCAGTCCACTTGGGATGTTTCCAGCTTGCTGGAGATGTTTGCCAGGTGGGAGGACAATGAGGCTTTGTCATTAAAGCTTTTGTCTTACAAACTTACGGTCCTTTTATGTCTGGTTTCCATTAAAAGAGTCTCGGACGTAAAGGCCCTGGACATTTCTAGGCGTCAATTTTCGCCTCAGGGGGTCAGGTTCTCAGTGGTCCGAAGGACAAAGACGGGTATTCATTCAGTTTTTTACCCTTATTTTCCCGCGCATCCTCGATTGTGTGTTGTGCGTTGCCTACAGGCTTATGAAACGCAAACTTCCAACTTACGCTCTCCGGCCTTTTCTCAGCTCCTGGTTTCGTATGTCAGGCCTCATCATCCAGTCTCGTCCGCTACCCTGGCGCGGTGGGTACGCGCCGCCATGGAGATGGCTGGTATAGACGTTTCCCTCTTTGGAGCGCATTCTTCCAGAGGGGCGATGGCTACTAAGATAGTTACGTCGGGGGGCTCCCTCACTGACCTGTTGATGGCAGCGGATTGGTCGTCAGAGACCACGTTTCGCCATTTTTACTTCAGACCGGAGGAGCATGTCTCCATGTCGGTTTTATAATATGGTGGTCGGATAACTTATATATTTATTTTGTTCTTATAGTTTAAGCTTTGAACTTGCATAAGATATGAGCCTCCTGTCTGATATATAAATCGAGATTTTCCTAGCTTGTGACGGAAAATATTAGTTATATGAAGACAGGAGGCGAGTATCTTCCCTCCCTTACCCAACCCTATTACGATTCTTTGTTTTCTTTGCAGGATATTGAGCATGTTGAGTGTTTTCCGGAAGGAGGCTGACCTGTTTGTTGCAGACTGTTTGGGTTCTCTACAGTCCCCGTTGGGATGAAGTTCGGCCTTCGCTGGCCAGGTTGTCCGGATTGTCTCCGAAAGCTACTGTGGTGGACCGGCTGGTCGTGGATTTGAGTGGCGATGGAGAGGTCCGGATGCAGTTTTGGGTTCCTGTGCGGCGGTGTTTCGCATTCAGAAAGAGGAGGATCCATACTGGGCAGTCCCTTATATAGTGGCTAAAGGCGGGGAGTGGCCGCTGTGGCCCTGGGACTGCTGGGAGTTGTAGTTTTTTCTTTTATATTGAATTGAATACTGAAAATTCTGCTATGGGCATTATTAAAGAAAGAATAATGCATAAGATACTCGCCTCCTGTCTTCATATAACTAATATTTTCCGTCACAAGCTAGGAAAATCTCGATTTACATTTAGTGTAATGACAAACTGTATAAAAAAAAAAAGCTGTCAGTGAATAGAAATACTTATGACTACTGCTGTCAGTGAATAGAACTACTTATGACTACTGCTGTCAGTGAATAGAACAACTTATGACTACTGCTGTCAGTGAATAGAACAGCTTATGACTACTGTCAGTGAATAGAACAGCTTATGACTACTGACAGTGAATAGAACAGCTTATGACTACTGCTGTCAGTGAATAGAACAGCTTATAACTACTGCAGTCAGTGAATAGAACTGCTTATGACTACTGCTGTCAGTGAATAGAACATCTTATGACTACTGCTGTCAGTGAATAGAACTGCTGATGACTACTGCTGTCAGTGAATAGAACCGCTTATTACTACTGTCAGTGAATAGAACATCTTATGACTACTGCTGTCAGTGAATAGAACAGCTTATGACTACTGCTGTCAGTGAATAGAACAGCTTATGACTACTGCTGTCAGTGAATCGAACTGCTTATGACTACTGCTGTCAGTGAATAGAACTACTTATGACTACTGCTGTCAGTGAATAGAACAGCTTATGACTACTGCTGTCAGTGAATAGAACTGCTTATGACTACTGCTGTCAGTGAATAGAACTGCTTATGACTACTGCTGTCAGTGAATAGAACTGCTTATGACTACTGCTGTCAGTGAATAGAACTACTTATGACTGCTGCTGTCAGTGAATAGAACAGCTTATGACTACTGCTGACAAAATGTGAATTGAGGGCAGCCGCCTGCAGAGTTTCAGCACATGGGGCCCCCAGGGACACCAATGACCAACTGCGTCCTTGATTCCTTTTATATACATATGGGATTTTTTTAATACTATTTATTATTAAATTATATTATTTTTAATTACATTACACAGAGGTGCTATACAAAATTATTCTGACTTTTTTTTTTAATACTAGCAGAGGTTTAAATATTCCACAACTGAATGGGGATTGGATGATGAAGTCACATGATGATGTCACATGCTCGGTTCTGGCCAATAGACAGATACTTTCCTCTGATCTCTGTCAATTATAGAAATCATTCTAATTGGTGATTGAGATTGACAGTTATGGGGAAGAATTATTGGATTTGTTAGAACAGAGCATGTGACTTAATCGGCCAATCCCCGTTCAATGTGGAATATATGTAAAGATCTAGCCGACTTACAAATGGCAGAACAATTTTGTATAGAAGAAGGAATTCGGCGGCCTCTCTAGTCCCTTTCCTGACTGTGTGTAGGAAGGAAAGCTGCTGACCTCTAGATGCCCTTGTCTGATTGGATGTGCAGCGGAATAAAATGGATTGTAAAACAACCGCACGATCAGGGTTCACACTGGGCGATCTCTTGCAGATATATATAATAAATTAATAATGTATTATTTAAAAAAAAAAAAATGACAATAATACAACAGATATCTCCCATATGACTTGTGCAGCAGGGACAGGTCATTGTGTTACAGCCGCGGCCTCCTGCTGCCCATTCTGTATAAGAGACAAGAAGACCCTATGGAGCTTTAAACTAAATGATAACAGTCATTTATACTTCTTATTTCAGAATAACTATTATATATTCTAGATTTATGATTATTAGTTTTAGGTTTGTGATAATACGGGCTAAAAAAAAATCTTCCGCATTAAATTATACTATTCCCTGAGCAAAAAGTCGCAACTTCATAGACAAATTAATCCAATATTCTGATCAATGCTCCAAGTTATTCTGGGGATAAAAGTGTAACCTACCTGAAGATCTCCTAAGGACCCGCGGGTGTGGATCAGGGTTTCCCAGTGTTGCAGCCGCCACTAAAAATGTATAACCCCACGTGATCTGGGGTCAGACCGGAGGAATTCACGTCAGTTTCTATCTATAAGAAATTACAGAAAAAGAGCGGCCTATGTTTTATGTGGACTGTACCCCCAATATATGATAAATAATTCCCCATCTATCAGGATCTTAACAAGAACAATGAACGTAACAAAATCTGTCCTAATAAAAGACCTGAACCCTTTCCATAGAGGACACAATCCTCCTGTGACCTTTCACCCCGATAACTAACAGCAGCGCAGGGTTCATAGTCCTCCAGCTGATACTGGAAGAAAAAACTAAACAGAAAAGAAATAAAACACTTTCCTATATAAAGACCAATATTCCCCGGACTCCTCGGGGGAATGGGGGGTACACGGCCCCAAACAGTGTCCGGAATAGAGGCCGATATATGGCATTTTCTCTCAAAGACATTGAGCGGAATAGGCCACATTAGAATTCGCGATATTTCGCTAATATATTGACAAATATTCGTACAATTTGCGGCCTTTTTTTTTTACTATGCGCCATAAAATTAGCATGCACAATATCGCGTGATCTTCAGCAAACATGATCAGTCTCATAGGCCCATATGTGAATGTCTGACACTGTAACGAGTATTGGAGCCTTGTTTAAACCATAAGCTTGAAGCAGGGAGGGATGATCACTGTGATATGACAAAAAAAAGAAAAATGCAAATATTCAAGATAAATATTCGCATTGCGAACATACGCGCCCAACACGTCTATTAGACATGTCATATATAAGTATAATGGTGACTTTATCCCCGTTCTCTCTATCACTTTCCCCTTTCTCCTCTTTCTCCCCGGATTATATTGCGGCATCTCTCTTCTCTCCTGGCGGCCCGAACACTCCCCGGAGCCCGATCAGAGGTGACAGCTCCTGCCCCGCAGCTCCAACAAGGAGATCATATAATTCATCACCTTGGAGACTGGAAATCTGTAACTCCACATCCTAATATACAAGCTCTTCTATATTACATCACTTTATTATTATGTTTTGTTATATCAAGCACAATGCAGATGTATGTATATATTCTAGACTCTTCCACCCCTGATTATCCTATACCAGATATAAGAGCAGCTGAACTTGTTGTGTTGTTATTACAAGTCTTAGTCACCATCTATCGTTGTATCTATTTGTGTCTCAATTAGAACCTGAGAAAATATAAATATTCGACGTTACACTTTGGTAACATGTAAAGATTAGAATACAAATCTCTCACCAGCAGGTGTCGCTATTGTAACACAATGTATCTGATCTGTATAAACTGTAACTGTAAGGATTTATCCTGTTTTAATAAATATAGCGCCATCTACTCGCCGCACAGTTCTAGTTCTTTATTCCATTCATTGTACAACAGCGACATCTTGTGTCAATTAACAGCAATTACATTGGTGATTATCAGGTTCCCGACAATTCTGTGGTTTCCTGTTATTACGCGGTTACCTAGTAATTCAATTAAGGATTCGATTCTAATTTGCATTAAACAGAAGGTTAACCAAATAAACCCTATAGAGATACATGTATCGGAGCCTGTATACCGGGGAGGAGATTCCCGTCACTGACAAAGTCTTCGGCTTCTCTAAACAAATACTTGAATGTGACCTTATCCTATCTAGCAGATCTGGATATAACGCTTGTCCTTGTGAATATAGCGCTAATAACAGAAAAGCTCAGGATGAATCTTTTCCAAGGAAGGGAAATTCTATCAGAGACCTCCGGCCCCTGACCGGGGAAACCTGGCAAGAGATGACAGTGCAGCCGCGATCTCATGTGTGAACTGGGACCTACTGTTCAGACACCTTATGATAATACTGGGCAGGTCTCTGCACTTGTGGTAGGAATGGAATCTACGCGGTTTAGTCCCGATCACCAATAGTTGTATTCAATGACAACCTGTGTATATAAAAATAAAAATGTATTACTCTATTACAGTCTCTGCTCAGTAACCCCTAATTCTCCTGAGAAGTCTCGTTGAGAGCAGGAAGGGGAATTACAAAAGTATACAATGTAACAACAATGTATTAATAAGAATAAACAAATGAATAAATAACTAATGTATCAACGTGGAAACTAACAGACAGGAGTCCATCATAAAGAGTGAATAAGATGTGTTGGTCCTGGAGAGACTGCACAAAACAAAGAATTTATTACTTTATAATGTTACCCCGTTGTGGATGGGCTGTGGGTCTGGTTTCATCTATACAATACATGACACGGACATTCTGTAACACAGTAGGTGACATGTCCCTAATGTACATGGGCCGTGACGTCATCGGTCCCTCTGCACATTTACAATGGAAGTATAAATGACATCATTCTATCAGAGACAGGAGGATTTATGGTTATAGAGAGTTATACCGTGTTATATCCCGTTCCGAACCTGTAGGGTGGAGTCTAGTTTGTGGACTAAGCCTGTTACATTTGTATGAATTCACATTGTTATCTATATAAACCATTTATATTAATATGATACATTATCATTCCGTGCATTGTATGAGGTAAACATAATATTTTATTACATTATTAATTAGAAGATAATAAAGAAGAGTTTTATTGTCCGCCCGGGCTGGAGTTCCTCTTGGATGTCGGCAGTCTGATGCTTGCTGTGCGGCTCTCCACCTTTCCCGAGCACAGGAGCTGGGATTCAGCAGGCGGACTGGCTTCATACAATTGTTGTGTGGAATACAAATATGACATGGAAGTATCAGTGCAGCGGCCGGGATAGGGCTTTCTCTCCCAGGTATAATGTTCTCTGTTATCAGGACCATATATACAACCAATATAAGAATCCCCGATGTCATCCTGGTAATGTACAAGCAGGTCCTGTAATGGAGATAATCTGTGAGAGAAATCACAATAGGATCCTCGGGGTCATCACTTAACAGACGAGGGATTTGGGGATAGAAGACATTCTGTGAGGGGGAAGGATCCTACAGAGAATACGGAGTCTCTTGTATCTGGATCAGGATTCTGACTTCTTTGTTCTCCTCACTTCTCCTTCCATCTTCAGCCCCTCTGACCCCCGTCACTGCTCTCCGCTCCCTCCGCTCTGTCCTCGCCGGTTCCCGCTATCACTGTCTCCTTTCTCACCTCTGAGCAGCCCGGACACGATCCTCCGACCCGACCACTTCTACTTCCAGAGCTTCAGTCGGGGACCGGGTTATATCTTATAACTGCGGCATCTCCTTCCTCAGTTCCCGGCCCGAACACTCCCCGAAGCCGGATCAGCTGTGACAGCTCCTGCCCGGTGGCTTCAAAACACGTTGGAGATTACAAAGAATAACAACAGGGAGATCACATAATTCCCCATCATGGAGAATCTGTATCCCCTTCCCCCTGACCTCCGGCACAGCCGGGATGTGAGAGAATATCCCCAGGGGGTAGGAGCCCCAGCTCTAGGTCCAAATCCTCCTCCTCCCCCCCGCACCCGGGCCAAGTGCTCTCTGCAGACATGAGGAGACATCTGCGGGTGTTATGGGTCGGGCAGCTGTAAGGAAGATGAAGGAGAGAACAGTCATCACATCTACTTGTAGACAACTCCCCCCATCATCTCCGGGTCAGTAAATGGACACGTTGTCCGTATTATATCTATATATCCGGACAGGGAGCTGGCAGTGAGCGGAGGCGCCTCCTGTGTTACCCTCCGGGGCTCTCAGCAGCTCCAGGCCGTCTCCGCATCGTGCAATCAGCTTCCTGGACGGTAGATGTTGTAGTAAAGATCCGTGTGATGGTGACCGGTGCCGGGAATAGAAGGAACGATCCCCAGCAGCAGATTTATCTTCCCGGATACACAGTGATGTGCAGATCGGGAAGACTGTGGCGGAGATCCCGGGGCCTCCTCCCGGCTCCTCCCCGGCACCTCCGATAATGACGGGTATAAACTGTTAGGGGGGATGTTAGGGAGGAGGAAGACACGGAGAAGGGGAGCTCTCCTGTCCGGTTCTAGCCGGTAAAGATATTTTATCCCGGGCAGGGAAGCACAAGATTGTAGCGGAACTTCGGCCGGGTCCAGACGGGTTGGGGCGGGGCCTGTTCTCTGTGTCAGCCAATAGCAGCTCCGGACGGTGACATCTCAGCAGCCAATCATTGCGCAGCCGCTGTACATATAAGAGGCGCCAGCAGCTCCGGTCTCAGCATTTATCCTTCACGATATTTCTGTAGTTGTGATTTATAAGATGGCAGAAACCGCACCAGCCGCTGCTCCTCCCGCCGAACCGGCCGCAAAATCCAAGAAGCAGCCGAAGAAATCAGCCGCAGGGGCCGCCAAGAAAAGCCACAAACCCTCCGGTCCCAGCGTGTCCGAGCTGCTCGTTAAAGCCGTGTCCGCCTCTAAGGAGCGCAGTGGGGTGTCTCTGGCCGCCCTGAAGAAGGCTCTGGCTGCCGGAGGATACGATGTAGACAAGAACAACAGCCGCCTGAAGCTGGCCATCAAGGGGCTGGTGACCAAGGGAACCCTGCTCCAGGTGAAAGGCAGCGGCGCCTCCGGATCCTTCAAGATCAACAAGAACCAGCTGGAGACTAAGGACAAGGCGGCCAAGAAGAAGCCGGCGGCTGCGGCCAAGAAGCCTGCAGCAGCTAAGAAAGCGACCAAATCCCCTAAGAAGCCAAAGAAGGCTCCGAGCGCGGCCAAGAGCCCGAAGAAAGCCAAGAAGCCTGCAGCGGCCAAGAGTCCGAAGAAAGCCAAGAAGCCTGCAGCGGCCAAGAGCCCCAAGAAGCCGAAGGCTGCTCCCAAGAAGGTGACCAAGAGCCCGGCTAAGAAGGCGGCCAAACCCAAAGCTGCCAAGAGCCCGGCTAAGAAGGTGACTAAAGCCAAGAAGAGCGCGGCTAAGAAATAATCGGGAGCCTCGTCCTGTACTTATCCCACAAAGGCTCTTTTCAGAGCCACCACCTCCTCCAGACAGAGCTGTACGATCAATGCCCGCCCGTGTAACCCCCGGGATACATAAAGGATATAATACAGTGATATAAATCTGTATTATCACTTTATTATATTTTATCAATCCCAATACATCTGCCTTTACTAGTTCTAGATCCCCTTATGAACACTCAGCTGAGTCTGTTCTGTAACCAACCATAGTTGTATCTTTCTGCCGCTGTAACACTTGTAGGGTCAGCGCTTGGGGGAAGTATAAATATTGTTACAAATCGGCAACAAAAAGATTATAAATCTCTCCACCAGGTGTCACTATTGTAACACATTGTAGATCCTATGTATAAACTATAAGGATTTACACTGCTGTGATAGACGCCCTAAGGATAAACGCGATTATGGAAATTATTGATTTACCAGATATTTGGGGATAAATGTAACCCTTTGGGTAATAGGTTGTGCACATATTATTTCCCCCATCCCGAGGGTTAGTTTGCTGCTTAGTTTTATTACTATTTAAAGTCATGCAGTCCCGAATAGAGTCTGAATATAGGGGAGCGGCAGGCAATCAGTGTGAACACCCGAAATGCGGTACCGCGTCATGTCTGAGGGGACACGGGGGAGGGCGCTATTATCGGGAGTTACGTCCATCCGCAGGGAAGGCTCGAATAGGGCGAGGATGGGTCCTGCCTCTTTCTAGCAAAGAACAATTGCTGACGTCACACGTATTTTGGCGGGCTCATTGGTTGTAAGAATCAGCCAATGGGATGCAGGGGTGGGGTTTACATGAACCAATGGGGACAAGACGAGGAGAATAAATGTTCTGCTCCGCGCTCGTTCTCCATCACTTCTCCGCTGTGTACGTGTACAGAGGATCATGGCCAGGACCAAGCAGACCGCGCGTAAATCCACCGGAGGGAAAGCTCCCCGCAAGCAGCTGGCTACTAAGGCCGCCAGGAAGAGCGCTCCCGCCACTGGTGGGGTGAAGAAGCCTCACCGCTACCGTCCAGGTACAGTGGCTCTCCGTGAGATCCGCCGCTACCAGAAGTCCACCGAGCTGCTGATCCGGAAGCTCCCCTTCCAGCGCCTGGTAAGAGAGATCGCCCAGGACTTCAAGACTGATCTTCGCTTCCAAAGCTCGGCGGTCATGGCCCTGCAGGAGGCCAGCGAGGCTTACCTGGTGGGACTCTTTGAGGACACCAATCTATGCGCCATCCACGCCAAGAGGGTCACCATCATGCCCAAAGACATCCAGCTGGCCCGCAGGATCCGTGGGGAGAGAGCTTAGATCTAATCGGGACCCGCATACAACACAAAGGCTCTTATCAGAGCCACCAAATTATCTATAGAACGAGCTGATTCCTTATCCTCTCCATTGTTCTGCTCCTATACTCCGCCTGTTCTCATAAGCAGGATCCCGGGATTGTTCTCTGCAGTGAACCCCCTCAGTACTGAATTATATTCAGTTACTATAGTGATGTAAATCGTGACCTCCGCAGTGTAATGCCCCTGTGTGATCGGTGCTGCTGGCTTCAGTCTCCCGACACTTGTGACTAATTGATGCATAGAGGACACTAAAGGGTTAACTCTAGGTGGAGTTATAGACCCGAATGTTCGCTCATTGGTTGATCACCGCAGTTGACCATTTTGAAATTCCCGCTCTTCTGATCGTTTCTCCCTTTGTCTCGTCCTCTTCCCTGTACACGTGACTACATTCCTCTTGTTTCTGTAAATAGGAAGAAAAAGGCGGCGGAGGGGAAACTGTTGGGGCCGATCAGGGGGATTCTAGTGAGGCGGAGAGGAGAGAGGACACTATGTCCGGGGCTGACATCACAATGGTGGGTGTATACGGGGTCTTCCCTGCAGAGTATATAGAGGAGCCGCGTCCCTGTCCTATTCCAGACCTGATACCGATCACATCCTGCAGCCCGACACTGCTGAGAATGCGGCGGGGAAAGCTATCCTGTATTTTATACATTGTCATTTTGTTGTTATTTAATGTACTAAATTCCGATATTATGTCACTCAGCTGCAAGAGATCGCCCAGTGTGAACCCTGATCGTGCGGTTGTTTTACAATCCATTTTATTCCGCTGCACATCCAATCAGACAAGGGCATCTAGAGGTCAGCAGCTTTCCTTCCTACCCACAGTCAGGAAAGGGACTAGAGAGGCCGCCAAATCCCTTCTTCTGTACAGAATTGTTCTGACATTTGTAAGTCGGCTAGATCTTTACATATATTCCACATTGAACGGGGATTGGCCGATTAAGTCACATGCTCTGTTCTACCAAATCCTGTCAGCGATCACCGTGTATTTAGACCTGATGAAGTCTTAGTGGGGGGGGGGAGAGATTCCCGGGCCCGTCATTGATAAAAATCCTCCCCGATGTGAATATAACGCGTGTCCGTGTGAATATAGCGCTAATAGAAAAGCTCAGGACTAATCTATTAATAGTAAATCATCTCCTAGACCTCCGGTGTTCTCTATCCGAATAAGTGTCCGAGAATCTCAGCCTCCTGGGAGGGAAGGGATAGAGAATGGGATACTAATAATGGAAGGGAAAAGAATGGAGCAAAAGGAACAATTAAATTCGAATAAAAAGAGGAAAGTTACAGGGAATAAAAAAAAAAAATATATATATATATATATATATATATATATATATATATATATATACCATTTATTATGAAGCATAAAAGTAATCTCAGGACCCTGTGGTTACTAATGTTATTGGTTAAAATAGACCCCACCGATCTCTCCCCTTCAGGCTTCCATGCACGGCCGATTTATTCACAAGCTGAGCCGAGACAGCGGGAGGGTGAGCGTACACCGGCCTTTTACTATTAATTCAGGACTATAATTTACGAATATTGCGCATAGGACTCACAATTTCATTGGTAGCATACACACAGTGCGATATCATACATTGTGTCCAACCAAAACTATTCAAATGGTGTTTTATGTTTCTTTATTGGAATTAATATTGAGACATTTTCTTAGTAACAAAGTGTTTCTAGTGTCTCATTCGTTACATCTAACGGGATTGTTACTTTTTATAACAGCTCAGCCTTTCCTTCACTTCACCGATCTGTCTGTTTTACTAGTGCAATAATGGGTTAACTATTTTATGTGATTACTATCTATTTTAACAATAATACTAGTATCTAAAGGGCTCTGAGATGACTATTATGTTTCATGATCAATGTTATTGTTCTCCTAGAGACCCAGCTGAGACTATCTAGTTTACTACAACTTTCCTCGTTTTATTCTTAATTATATTTGTGTCATTTATATTTGTATTTATTCATTATTCTCATTCTACAGCGATAACTGTAGAATGAGCGGGAAAATAACAGTTCTATAGCCGGATACCGAGCTCTTATTGGCTGATCTCCGGCCGGCTCTGGGGCGATTATTCCCGGTCACTGTATACAGCGAGTGCCGGGATCTTTATGTAACCAACGATGGAGAAGCGCTGACCCCCTGATCGGCTGGATGGAGGCCGCGCTGTGTAATGCGGCTGGAGATCCGATGTGTTCAGGAGCTTCCATTACACAGGAGGCTACAGTATAGGGGGCGCCATCTCTACACTGCGGTCCCGTCTATTGTGGAGGATCCGTAAACTACATCGTGAGAAAACGTATTCATTACGAGACTTAACCCTTCCAATACAAACTACATTCTGCACAACCCACACGGTGTCCTATACTAGATAAAATGTGCCGGATGTTGTTTAATCCCTATAACAGCCCAGATCCCTATCACACCCGAGATCAGCGGCGCCAGCTCTGTAGGAGACAATGTGGTGGCTCTTAGAAGAGCCTTTGGTGTTCGGGATGATCTGGGATAAGCGGTGATCACTTGCTCTTGGCCGCTTTGCTGCTCTCGGTCTTCTTGGGCAGCAGCACGGCCTGGATGTTGGGCAGGACGCCTCCCTGGGCGATGGTCACCCCACCCAGCAGCTTGTTCAGCTCCTCGTCATTGCGCACGGCCAGCTGCAGGTGACGGGGGATGATGCGGGTCTTCTTGTTGTCCCGGGCGGCATTACCGGCCAATTCCAGGATCTCAGCGGTTAAATACTCCAGCACAGCGGCCAGGTAGACCGGAGCACCGGCGCCCACCCTCTCGGCATAGTTCCCTTTGCGGAGAAGTCTGTGCACACGACCAACGGGAAACTGGAGTCCTGCCCGGGATGAGCGGGTCTTGGCCTTAGCCCGAACCTTCCCTCCTTGTTTGCCGCGTCCAGACATAATTATTACTGAAAACTAAATACTCAAGAGAAGTCTCTCTGTGATGTAACTGAGATATTCTTTCTGCTGCCTTTTATATGTTTCTGCTCCGCCCTTCGGCTCCCGTGATTGGGTAGATTTGAATCCTGCCAATGGTGACGAGACTTGAAGAAACACCAATGAACTGCACTGGGCGGGGCTTAAGACGCTCCCACAGGTCACATGACTTGCTTCTCCAGTAGAACAGTGAGCAGACAGCATTTCTTATTTGCATGGGCTGCATATAAATACGGCTGCGGTGGGAGGAGGAAGCATCATTATTCTCTCTGTTCTAGTGAAGAAGGATTGTGAGTGATTATTATGCCTGATCCCGCCAAGTCTGCACCAGCCCCCAAGAAGGGCTCCAAGAAAGCCGTGACCAAGACTCAGAAGAAGGACGGCAAGAAGAGGAGGAAGACCAGGAAGGAAAGCTATGCCATCTACGTGTACAAGGTGCTCAAGCAGGTCCATCCTGACACCGGCATCTCCTCCAAGGCCATGGGCATCATGAACTCCTTTGTCAATGATATCTTCGAGCGCATCGCAGGGGAAGCCTCCCGCCTGGCTCACTACAACAAGCGCTCCACCATCACCTCCCGGGAGATCCAGACCGCCGTGCGCCTGCTGCTGCCTGGAGAGCTGGCCAAGCACGCCGTGTCCGAGGGCACCAAGGCCGTCACCAAGTACACCAGCGCCAAGTAACCTGCTCCGCCTCCTGCTGTCACCCCAAAGGCTCTTCTAAGAGCCGCCACATTGTCTATGATAGAGCTGGGGCTTCTCCTGTTTGTATTCCCCGTATTCTCTTCTGTATATGTGGCCGCTATTCTGTCAGTACAGTCTATTGAGACTATATATATTCTGCTCCGGGATCGGGTGAGATCAGAGCGGCGGCTGCGGTTCTCACTGACTGCAGGATGTATATTCTCCTGTGGTGGAGCGGGGGGCGCTGTAGAGTTCTCCGTAGTTAACCCATTGCCCGATCTGTCTTGTGATCAGTGTTAAGTGTCTCCTCCACCAGATTCCCCGATTATTTCTTCTATAATCTCCTGATCGATCACACAGCCTTACTGGAGTGAATTGTTGCGGTAACGCTATAATATGTAGTCTGCACAATCTATAAATCCTAATTTACTGACCGGGGAATCTATTGATCGGTATCGCCGGGGTTTATTATGAGACTCTCATCCTACTGTGTGTGCACTGACTGGGAGGGAACAATAGAGAAACAAGGAGGATGAGGGTAGTAGTCAGCCACAGAATCAGCCTCTACATCTCGGGGAGATCTCTCCATTGTTATCGGGACCGCGCACACGGCTCATTGTTAACCCTTTAGCGGCATGTTTACTACAATGAAATGACAAAGGACCCGAGCCCGATTCTACACAGCAGGAAGGACACCACAGTATCAGAGTATTTCTCCGCTCATAGGCAGCATTAATTCTATATAAATCCCGATGGGTCAATGTTCATTTATTAATGCCGCTTTCCAGACTCACACATTGGCTGATCACAGGATGTTCAGGGTTTGAATTTCCCGCTTCCTCCAGACCCGATAACAATGGAGAGATCCCCCTCATTCTCGTGTATGTCACCAATAGTGTTGCTCGCGAATATTCGCAATTCGAATATTATTCGCGAATATCGCATATTCGCGAATTCGCGAATTTCGCGAATATAGCGC
Source organism: Hyla sarda (assembly GCF_029499605.1). NCBI lineage: Eukaryota > Metazoa > Chordata > Amphibia > Anura > Hylidae > Hyla > Hyla sarda. The sequence goes on from NC_079192.1 coordinate 404,818,133, forward strand.
TATATATTCGTAATTACGAATATTCGTTTTTTTTTCTTTTTTTTCTTCACAGTACACATCACAGTGATCATCCCTCTCTGCTTCCAGCTTGTGTGGTGTAAAGAAGGCTCTAATACTACTGTGCGAGACTGGCTACGAAAATTCGCATATGCTAATTTTCGCATATGCGAATTTTCACGTATATTAATTTTGTATATGCTAATTTTCACATATGTTAATTTTTCGCATATGCGAAAATAAAACGAAGATATAACGAATATGCGAATATTCGCGAATATATGACGAATATTCGTCTATATATTCGCGAATATTCGCGAATTCGAATATGGCCTATGCCGCTCAACACTAGTCACCAATAAAGATCCTAATCCTATGCGCAATGCTCGCACAGCTGCCGTTGGTTATAATCTTTGGAAATTAATTATAGTCATGAATTATAAGTAAAAGTCTGGTGTAGATAACCGCACACCGCTCCCACTCATACACCGATCACCCTCCCGCTGTCTCGGTCTCAGCTTGTGAATAAACCGGCCGTGCATGGAAGCCTGAAGGGAAGAGATCAGTGGTGTCCAGGTGCGGTCTGGATGTTCCCAGTGATAATACTGAAGTAGAGTCCTCGCTAAAGAGTTAATGATGATTGAAAGTTGTCACAATCTAGCGCTTGTTTTTTGCGCAAATAAAAATGATTTTCCAGTTGTGTGGTCACATAGATGGGGGTAACCAGACGCATTTCAGTGGTTTAGATTATCTATTGTAACCAATAATACTAGTAGCCCTGTGATAACTTTTATGCTTCATGATAAATGTTTTATTTTTTGCCTCTTTCCTCGTTTTATTGGTATTAGTTTTAATGTTCCATCTTGATTTTTTTTTAAATCATATTTTAATTTTACTTTCAGAAGATTCATCCAAAGCTTTTCTATAGTTAACGCTATATTCACACGGACACGCGTTATAGCCAGATCGGGAAGGGTTTAATCAATGACGGGCCCGGGAATCTCTCCCCCACTAAGACTTCATCAGGTCTAAATACACGGTGATCGCTGACAGGTAAAATAGATTGTAAAACAACCGCACGGTCAGTGTTCACACTGGGCGATCTTTTCCAGTAATTTAATACATAGAACAATAAAATAATGTATAAAAAATTATTTCCCCGCCGCCTCCTCTTCAGGTGAAGGGAGTCAGGCTGCTGGGGGAGGGTGCAGGATGTGATCGGTATCAGGTCTGGAATAGGACAGGGACGCGGCTCCTCTATATACTCTGCAGGGAAGACCCCGTATACACCCACCATTGTGATGTCAGCCCCGGACATAGTGTCCTCTCTCCTCTCCGCCTCACTAGAATCCCCCTGATCGGCCCCCACAGTTTCCCCTCCGCCGCCTATTTCTTCCTATTTACAGAAACCAGAGGAATGTAGTCACGTGTACAGGGAAGAGGACGAGACAAAGGGAGAAACGATCAGAAGAAGAGCGCGAATTTCAAAATAGTCAACTGCGGTGATCAACCAATGAGCGAACATTCGGGTCTATAACTCCGCCTAGATTTAACCCTCTATGCACCACTTACAGTCACAGGTGTCGGGAGACTGAAGCCAGCAGCACCGATCACACAGGAGCAATGCAGAGGACACGATCTACATAACTATAGTAACTGAACTCAGCACCGAGAGGGTTAACTGCAAAGAACAATCCCGGGATCCTGCTTATGAGAACAGGCGGAATATATATATATATATAGATATATATATATATATGCGCAATTTACTTGGGTGTGAACAGCTCCATTAACATACAGGTGTTATATAGAGTGAAGGCTCATTTGTCCGGATAGCGGGATATAGAAGGGTCTTACCGAGATATTATCAGGAGATTTGTATGTTCTATAACACGGACTCTTTAGGAAGGTAATGAGTGATATGGTGGGGAGGGAAGTAATGTAATCTGGAGAAGATGAATGTAGATTGTAACAGTAACTATAATCACGGAGGAAGATGAGGGCAGTAGTCAGAACATTCAGAGGAGATCCCCCGGAGCAGATAGGAGGGAAATACCGATAGACTGATCAGGTGCAGCGATTATGGCAGGACAGGGAAAAACAAACACCGCAACCACAAGAGCAAAACACCGATCACACAACCTCTCAGTAGAGAAGACACAAGGAATTGTAGCCTTTCCATAGAACATGTGGGAGGCTCTGAGAAGAGCCTTTGAGTTGAGATGAAGCCGAGTAGAAGCAGAATTAACCTCCGAAGCCGTAGAGAGTGCGGCCCTGGCGCTTGAGGGCGTACACCACGTCCATAGCGGTGACGGTCTTCCTCTTGGCGTGCTCGGTGTAGGTGACGGCGTCACGGATGACGTTCTCCAGGAAGACTTTCAGGACACCGCGAGTCTCTTCATAGATGAGGCCGGAGATGCGCTTCACACCTCCCCTGCGAGCTAGACGGCGGATGGCAGGCTTGGTGATGCCCTGGATGTTATCCCGGAGCACCTTCCTGTGCCGCTTGGCTCCGCCCTTACCGAGACCTTTTCCTCCTTTACCGCGTCCAGACATCTTCTCTATGAAGCGAGTAGATTGCAAGATATCGAGTGCGGCAGAGTCCGGCTTATATAGCACAGGAGCGGACCGAGAACAATGACGACTTCCGGGGCGTTTATTTTATTGAATTTACATTCCTGGCTCCTCCCCCTCTCCCTCCGCTGATTGGCTGAACACTGTAACGGTCCCTATTTTGAATCTCCCGCTCCTTCTACATTACTCGCAGCTATTAATTTGCGGCTGGTTACTAATCCGATCCTTCTCAAAATGTAACGAATAATCTTTAGGAGCAGTCAGTCGTCTGCAAGATTTATATTACCAGCGATATCGGCGAGAATCCGGCCAGTGTAGAATAAAGAGGAAAATCTACAGAACACCGTGAGCAGCTGCATTCATGTTACCCGTCAGGTTCAGGTGTTTGCGCACAGCAGAGAAGCAGATAGCGCTTCTGGTCGGTGAGATTCGGTATTGTACAGATCACAGGGGAAATGATTTATATACAATCGATGAGGCGATTATATTGAGTCCCTAGAAGGTGGGATCAATCCCCCCGCTCTTTATACTCAGAGGATCTGTCGGTACCGGGCAAAATAGCGACAGCTCCGGGTATTACAGCAGCGGTTCTAGCACGAGGAGCGATGTGAGGGCTTCTGATTAGGTCACTAGGGCTGCTATACACTGAAAGAGTTAATAGACCGCCAGGACAGGACAATGGAGGGATTTAGAAGTGATTTTGTGGCTGAGAAGGAAACATCATAGTGCTGTCTATTAGCGGGACATGCACCGCTGCTGCCTCTACCAGGGATTAAAAGAAAAGCACATTTGGATCGTCCACCAATATTAATATCTTAGGCAATGAAAGGGTTAAGATGACAGGAAACAATTGTTTACCATAATCCTGCGGACCCAGCCCCGGACTCTGTATGAGCCCAAGCGAAGTATCGGGGGATTCAGATCGTTTTGGTCTGAAGAACGATCCATTCACAAGAATCGATCACTCGGGCAGTATTACCAGGTCTACAGGACTGCTCACCCCCGGGCACCAAGACTCTGCACACATTGTACGACAGTATATAAAGCCCCGATATGTGCAATGAGAGCGACCGAGAATAATCGTCCGAGAGCCTAACCCCACGTGTTAATATATGATAGAAGGGGAGAGATCGGAATAATAGATCAGCAGATGATCGGGAATATCACAATCTCGGGTGATCAGCCAATGAACCTCCAGTATCGGGGATATAGCTCCGACCATAGTGTTAACCCTTCAGTGTCCTTGCTGCCTGCCTTGTATTCCTCCTTCATATCCCGATTACTTGTTATATATGTCAGGAGTCTGAAGCCAGCAGTCCTGACCGGAGGGGACCGATCCTCTGTAACCCCCAGAATATACACTGCAGTCCCCATAATACCGGTCACCCCCAGGAACTAATACCGCAGAGGACAATTCTATACCTGCACATTTCCAGCACTGAAAGGGTTTATTCTAGAGAACTATACTGGATCCTGCTTATGAGAACAGGCGGAGAATCGGGACAGAACTGGAGACATTCAGGAATCAGCTCGTTCTATAGATAATTTGGTGGCTCTGATAAGAGCCTTTGTGTTGTATGCGGGTCCCGATTAGATCTAAGCTCTCTCCCCACGGATCCTGCGGGCCAGCTGGATGTCTTTGGGCATGATGGTGACCCTCTTGGCGTGGATGGCGCACAGATTGGTGTCCTCAAAGAGTCCCACCAGGTAAGCCTCGCTGGCCTCCTGCAGGGCCATGACCGCCGAGCTCTGGAAGCGAAGATCAGTCTTGAAGTCCTGGGCGATCTCTCTCACCAGGCGCTGGAAGGGGAGCTTCCGGATCAGCAGCTCGGTGGACTTCTGGTAGCGGCGGATCTCACGGAGAGCCACTGTACCTGGACGGTAGCGGTGAGGCTTCTTCACCCCACCAGTGGCGGGAGCGCTCTTCCTGGCGGCCTTAGTAGCCAGCTGCTTGCGGGGAGCTTTCCCTCCGGTGGATTTACGAGCGGTCTGCTTGGTCCTGGCCATGATTCTCTATAGACAAATCAGTAAGAAGTGATCGGGAGAGGAAAGAGCAGAACAGTTATAGTCCTGGCCTCATCGTGATTGGATAATGTGAGCCACACCCCCTACATCCCATTGGCTGATTCATATAAAGCTGAGCCCGCCAAAACACATGGGGCGTCAGCCATCGATCTTTGTTCAGAACAGGCGGGGCCCATCCTGGCCCTATTCGGTCCTGCCTGCGGACAGACGTAACTCCCGGTAATAGCGCCCTCCCCCGTGTCCCCTCAGACATGACGCGGTGCAGTATTCCGAGTGTTCAGATTGTCTGCCGCTCTCCCATATATAGGCTATTCGTGACTGCATGGCTTTATATAGTAATAAGACTAAGCAGCCCAATAACCCTCAGAATAGGGAAAATACAGGGTTACATTCATCCCCAAATCTCTGGTAAATCAGTTTCCGTAATCCCGTCTATCCATAGAGCGTCTATTTATTAAAGCAGTGTAAATCCTTACAGTTTATACACAGGAGATACATTGTGTTACAATAGCGACACCTTGTGGTGAGAGATTTATATAACCTTTTATGTTGCCGATTTGTAACAAGGAGATATTTTCGCCAAGCGCTGACACTATCAGTGTTACAGCAGAACATCCTCAGTTCAGTGTTCATAAGGGGATCTAGAAGTAAAGGCAGATGCATTGTGATTTATATAACAATATAATAAAGTGATGATAATATAGAAGGGATTTATATCACTATCATAACTATATCTCCCAGGGTGATATCCGGGCATTGATCATACAGCTCTGTCTGGAGGAGGTGGTGGCTCTGAAAAGAGCCTTTGTGGGATAAGTACAGGACGAGGCTCCCGATTATTTCTTAGCCGCGCTCTTCTTGGCTTTAGCCGCCTTCTTAGCCGGGCTCTTGGCAGCTTTGGGTTTGGCCGCCTTCTTAGCCGGGCTCTTGGTCACCTTCTTGGGAGCAGCCTTCGGCTTCTTGGGGCTCTTGGCCGCTGCAGGCTTCTTGGCTTTCTTCGGGCTCTTGGCCGCTGCAGGCTTCTTGGCTTTCTTCGGGCTCTTGGCCGCGCTCGGAGCCTTCTTTGGCTTCTTAGGGGATTTGGTCGCTTTCTTAGCTGCTGCAGGTCTCTTGGCCGCAGCCGCCGGCTTCTTCTTGGCCGCCTTGTCCTTAGTCTCCAGCTGGTTCTTGTTGATCTTGAAGGATCCGGAGGCGCCGCTGCCTTTCACCTGGAGCAGGGTTCCCTTGGTCACCAGCCCCTTGATGGCCAGCTTCAGGCGGCTGTTGTTCTTGTCTACATCGTATCCTCCGGCAGCCAGAGCCTTCTTCAGGGCGGCCAGAGACACCCCACTGCGCTCCTTAGAGGCGGACACGGCTTTAACGAGCAGCTCGGACACGCTGGGACCGGAGGATTTGTGGCTTTTCTTAGCGCCCCCTGCGGCTGATTTCTTCGGCTGCTTCTTGGACTTTGCGGCCGGATCGGCGGGAGGAGCGGCGGCTGGTGCGGTTTCTGCCATAGTTTATCGCTGCCGTCTATAACAATAAAAATACTGCGGAAGAGAAATATAGATTGCGGAGCTGCTGGCGACTCTTATATAGTCAGTGGCTGCGCTCTGATTGGCTGCTGAGCTGCCATTTTCATGAGCTGTTATTGGCTGACACAGAGCACAGGCCCCGCCCCATTCTGTCTGGTCCCTAAGAATTAAACAACCTACTTCTCATTATACCAGATAGGAGAACAGATACAATTGCTGTGCTGTGTAAATATAAACTTTAGTAACCAACCATAGTTGTTGTATCTATTTGTAACAATTGTATCAGCCTTTGGGGAAATAGAAATACTCGATGTTACAATTTGGTAACATGTAAAGATTAGAGTATAAAGCTCTCACCAGCAGGTGTCGCTGTTGTAACAGTCACTTATTGATTTCTCAGAGATTTAGGAGTAAATGTAAATCCTCTAGGTAATAGGTTGTGCACATCGTGTTTTACCCAACCTGAGAATTATTGCGATTATTTTCTCTTATGATATATTAATGCTACAGCAGCCCCCCAGATGTAGAATGAATATGGGGGCGCTCTCCTGTACTGCGCCATGTATATAGGGATAGGAATAGTTCTCTGAGGACGTATATTGTCAGCATTCAGATGTCTGTACAGGAGCAGCCGGTAATCAGTGTGAACACCCGAGATGCGGCACCGCGTTATGTCTGAGAGGACACGGGGGAGGCTCCCGGGATTGTTCTCTGCGGTTAACTCTTTCAGTGCTGAGAACTGTGCAGTTATGTAGGATGGTGTCATGTGACTGGGTATGGTCGGATCTGTGCTCTGGGGATAGAGAGGAGCGATCCCCTCGGTCAGCACTGCTGGCTTCAGTCTAATGACAACTGTGACCGCTGACCGACAGACATAAGGAGGACACTGAAGGGTTAACTGTGTGGGCGGAGCTATAGCCCCGATACTGGAGGATCATTGGCTGATCACCGGAGATCATGTGATTGTGATATTCCCGATCTTCTGCTGATTTATTCCGATTTCTCCCCTTTTATCATATAATAACACGTGGGGTCAGGACGGGGTCAGGCTCTCGAACGATTATTCTCGGTCAATCTCATTGCACACATCGGGGTTCCATATAATGAGAAGCGGGAAAATAGCGGAGAGGATTGTTGGGGAACAAAGAGCAGAAATTGGCACAACAAAAAAATGCCGCGGGCACGGAAGAGTTAACAATGATTTAACCGTTTGGTGCCTCCTTGGGGCGGAGCTATAGCTCCATACTTTTTGTTCATTGTCTGTTTATCGGCTCCTCGTGGATCCTGATCTTGCTGATCGCTTCTCCAGATCTTTTACTCTTCATCCATATAAAATGTGATAGAATAAAGTGAGAAGAGAGTAATGGACGGATATTATACCTGATCGTTTATAGATCTGCAGAGATCGTCCGGGAAATTCTCTCCTAGACCTCCGACCCCTGATTGTTCTTGCGGTAATAATCTGCTGGGTGTGATCGGGGGTCTATGGGGGATGAGATCTTCCTGGGACTAGAACTGACAGTAACTTTCTTATATATCCACATAAACAATAAATGTACAATGTAATAAAAATAGAGAACAAATAAAAGGGGTAAAATACAACTGGATCACTGGATGGTAAAAGGCAGAAATACAAATCATCAATAAAACATCCAGTAAATAGATGATGCGGCTCCTCTGATCAGATGTACAGGGGATAAAGCTGCTGTGCGGAGATCAGTAGTGTGTACTGGGCTGTAGGATAAAATGTATGAAATAACACAGGGAACCAACCGTGTGCACAGACTGATGGTTACAGCCGCCGACCGGGATCGCGTCTATATAGAAGAGTCCTGGGGTCAAGCTGTTCAGGCGATTAATTAGAGCTTCAATTATAAGGTTTCTAAATAAAATAATTTCTGATTTAACCACAAATTGATTTTAAATTGATCAAAGGCAAAACACCTGAAAGTTCACTGCAGGGGTTAATAGGATATGAAGATTGGCAGTGAGTTTACAGCACATAAAGAGAGATGGAAACTATACTACAAACCACCACTAGAGGTCCCCAGAGGACAGGAGATGAGGCTGATGGATTCAGTCCTCATTAGTGTTGAGCGGCATAGGCCATATTCGAATTCGCGAATATTCGCGAATATATGGACGAATATTCGTCATATATTCGCGAATATTCGCATATTCGTTACATTCTCGTTTTATTTTCGCGTATGCGAAAATACGCACATGCGAAAAATTAGCATATGTGGAACTTCGCACATGCGAAAATTAGCATATGCGAATTTTCGCACGCCAGTCTCACACAGTAGTATTACAGCCTTTTTTACACCACACAAGCTGGAAGCGGAGAGGGATGATCACTGTGATGTGCACTGTGAAAAAAAAAAAAAAAAAACGAATATTCGTAATTACGAATATATAGCGCTATATTCGCGAAATTCGCGAATATGCGATATTCGCGAATAATATTCGAATTGCGAATATTCGCGAGCAACACTAGTCCTCATTGTGAATGCAGTAAATGCTCCTGAGGCTTCATCCAGACCGGATGGTTGTAGCTTCAGTGGCGTTGCCACCCGGGTGCGGGGGGTGCGGCCCGCACAGGGTGACACCAACCTAATGGGGTGACACAAAGACGCTCCGCAGCATCCCCCCCCCACCCGGCCTTCACGGTGCGCCCGTCCGTCAACATGTTTGCATGTTTTTATATAGGAAAAGGGGGTGATTTGAACTTTTATCATGGGAGGGGTTAATGCAGCGGTCTTCAAACTGTGGCCCTCCAGATGTTGCAAAACTACAACTCCCAGCATGCCCGGACAGCCAACGGCTGTCCTGGCATGCTGGGAATTGTAGTTTTGTAACATCTGGAGGGGCACAGTTTGAAGACCACTAGGTTAATGTGTGTCTTTCAAACTTTTATTAAAACTTTTTTATTTTATTTATTTATTTACACTTTATTACACTTATAGGAGGAATCATTAGATTCCTCAGACAGATGAATAAAGATCTATTGATCTCTATTAATCTGTGTGCTCTGTGATCCATTGATAGAGCCTGGTCCAGCCAGGATCTATCAATGACAGAGCTTGGACTGGAGGAAGCAGAGGTAAGTCCTCCGGTTACCTCCATAGTGGATCGCCCCCCTGCGATCGCGCTGTGGGGGGGGGGGGGGGGCATCCACCCCACTAGCCCACCAGGGAGCATTCACATCTCCCTGTCAAAGCTGACAGCGGCGATCTAAAGGGTTAATAGCCAGCCGCGGCGATCGCCGCATGCTGGCTATTAGCGGCGGCCCCCGGCTACTCAGAACAGCCGGGGGTCTGCAGAGTATGGAGCGGGCAGGAATCCTGAGCCCGTTCCATACATACTGCAGAGCGCCGCAAGCATCTCCCCGTGCAGACGCGCCTCCTCCCCTCAGCTCTCCGAAGCTACAGCTGGGGGGGAGTGAAGGCAAAGGACGCAGGTCTGCACAGGGAGCAAGAAGCCACGCCCCCTCATCTCCCCCCGCACGTCTGCAGAGCAGGGGAGAGGAGACATACACAGCTTCTCATCTCCCCTGCTCTGCTTCGGCTTACACAGGCTGCAGAGTATGGAGCGGGCAGGAGTTGGGTGCCCGCTCCATACAGACTGCAGATCGCCGCCGCCGCCGCCGCACTTGTCAGGTCTGGCCCTGCTTGCCCGAAGCCGGGCTAAGGGCCGGACAAATTCACCTGCCTGGCGCCCAAAACTGCTAGTCCCGGGCGTCGGGCGATAGAAATTCCACATCCCTGCTATAGAGAAGACGTCACCTGTAGTCACTGATATCATTGTGTATTCTCCTCACTATAGAGAAGACGTCACCTGTAATCACTGATATCATTGTGTATTCTCCTCACTATAGAGAAGACGTCACCTGTAGTCAATGATATCATTGTGTATTCTCCTCACTATAGAGAAGACGTCACCTGTAGTCAATGATATCATTGTGTATTCTCCTCATTATAGAGAAGACATCACCTGTAGTCGCTGATATCATTGTGTATTCTCCTCACTATAGAGAAGACGTCACCTGTAGTCAATGATATCATTGTGTATTCTCCTCACTATAGAGAAGACGTCACCTGTAGTCAATGATATCATTGTGTATTCTCCTCACTATGTCCTATCAGAGCTGTAGTCGCTTGTCAGTTCTACAGTTAGGTCAGTGAAACTACAACTTCCAGCATAACCTCACCACTGCTCAAAGGGGTACTCTACTGGAAAACATTTTTTTTTTTTTTTTTATCAACTGGTGCTACAAAGTTAAACAGATTTGTAAATTACTTCTATTTAAAAATCTTAATCCTTCCAGCACTTATTATCTGCTGTATAAGAGATTCACAGGAAGTTATTTTCTTTTTTAATTTCTTTTCTTGACCACAGTGCTCTGTGCTGACACCTCTGTCCATGTCAAGAACTGTCCATAGTAGGAGCAAATCCCCATAGCAAACCTATCCTGCTCTGGACAGTTCCTGATATTGACAGAGGTGTCAGCAAATAACACTGTGGTCAGACTGGAAAGAACTACACAACTTCCTGTGGAGCATACAGCAGCTTATAAGTACTGTAATGATTAAGATTTTAAATAGAAGTAATTTAAAAATCTGTTTAACTTTCTTGCACCAGTTGATCTAAAAATAAATGTTTTCCAGTGGAGTACCCCTTTAAGTAGTTCTGGGAGCTGTATATTTAAATGGTGAAAACTTCTTTAACACTTTCCTATTCTGTGGCAACTGGTATATCTGATTATTATACTGGAATTTCTTACAATGCGCTACAACAGTGGTGTCTGTCACAACAGGCTAAAAACTTACTGGGGGGAGGGGGTAGGTATGGGGGTGACACCCTTTTCTACCGCACCGGGTGACACCAACCCTAGCAACGCCACTGTGTAGCTTTATAACTTTTAGATCTAAAACATTTCCAAGGCTTCAGTTTTTGAAATCTGTTACATTTTTGGGCTGGTACCTGTTTAATTGGAGGGATTTAAGTGGTATTGGGGCTTATCTCATGTGTTGGGCACAATGGGGGAGATTTATCAAAACCTGTCCAGAGGAAAAGTTGACCAGTTGCCCATAGCAACCAATCAGATCGCTTCCTTCATTTTGCAGAGGCCTTGTTAAAAATGAAAGAAGCGAGCTGATTGGTTACTATGGGCAACTGGGCAACTTTTCCTCTGGACAGGTTTTGATAAATCTCCCCCAATGGCGTGAGGCACTCTGCTTTTTGGATGAAATCAACATAAGAGAACTGATGAAGCAAACAACTACACTGCTCAAAAAATAAAGGGAACACGTAAACAACACAATGTAACTCCAAGTCAATGACACTTCTGTGAAATCACACTGTCCACTCAGGAACAACACTGATTGACAATCAATTTCACATGCTGTTGTGCAAATGGAACAGACAACAGGTGGAAATTATAGGCAATTATCAAAACACCCCCAATAAAGGAGTGGTTCTGCAGGTGGTGACCACAGGCCACTTCTCTGTTCCTATGCTTCCTGGCTGATGTTTTGGTCACTTTGAATGCTGGCGGTGCTTTCACTCTAGTGGTAGCATGAGATGGAGTCTACAGCCAACACAAGTGGCTCAAGTAGTGCAGCTCACCCACGACGGCACATCAATGCGAGCTGTGGCAAGAAGGTTTGCTGTGTCTGTCAGCGTAGTGTCCAGAGCATGGAGGCGCTACCAGGAGACAGGCCAGTACATCAGGAGATGTTGAGGAGGCTGTAGGAGGGCAACAACCCAGCAGCAGGACCGTTACCTCTGCCTTTGTGCAAGGAGGAGCAGGAGGAGCACAGCCAGAGCCCTGCGAAATGACCTCCAGCAGGCCACAAATGTGCATGTGTCCACTCAATCGGTCAGAAACAGACTCCATGAGGGTGGTATGAGGCCCGATGTCCACAGGTGGGGGTTGTGCTTACAGCACAACACTGTGCAGGATGTTTGGCATTTGCCAGAGAACACCAAGATTGGCAAACTTGCCACTGGCACCCTGTGCTCTTCACAGATGAAAGCAGGTTCACACTGAGCACATGTGACAGATGGGACAGAGTCTGGAGATGCCGTGGAGAATGTTCTGCTGCCTGCAACATCCTCCAGCATGACTGGTTTGGCGGTGGGTCAGTAATGGTGTGGGGAGGCATTTCTTTGGGGGCTGCACAGCCCTCCATGTGCTTACCGAGATGAGATCCTCAGACCCCTTGTGAGACCATATGCTGGTGCGGTTGGCCCTGGATTCCTCCTAATGCAAGACAATGCTAGACCTCATGTGGCTGGAGTGTGTCAGCAGTTCCTGCAAGAGAAAGTCATTGATGCTATGAACTGGCCTGCCCGTTTCTCAGACCTTAATCCGATAGAGCACATTTGGGACATGATGTCTTTCTCCATCCACCAACGCCACGTTGCACCACAGACTGTCCGCCACCTCATCAGGAACATTCCCAAGCATTGTAGAGAGGTCATACGGGCACGTGGAGGTCACACACACTACAGAGCCTCATTTTGACTTGTTTTACGGACATAAAATAAAAGTGGAAAACCACACTACAGGTTTATCCAACTTTTGATGTAGAGTGTGACTCCATATCCAGACCTCCATGGGTTGATAAATTTGGTTATACGGTTACAAAAATACCCAATTTATGTAGGTTTTATTTTATTATACTACTTAAAAAAAATTATAACTACATGCACCAAAATTTGTATGTTTAAAATTGTCATCTTCTGACCCCTATAACTTTTATTTTTTTTCCATATACGGTGATGTGTGAGGGCAAATTTTTTTGTGTGCAGTTGTCTGTAGTTTTTATCGGTATCATTTTTGTTTTGATGGGACTTTTTTTTTACATATAACCATTGACCTTACTGTTCAACCTCTTGAGTTCGAAGCCATTTTTCATTTTTGCTCTTTTCGTTCTTTCCTTCTCTCCTTCTATAAATCATAACGCTTTCAATTTTCCACCTACAGACCCATATCAGAGCTTGATTTTTGTGCAACCTATTTTACATTGTAATATTGTCAATCATTTCACCCCAAAATCTATGGTAAAGGGGCCGCATCTTGACACGCTGGCTACAGGTTGCACTCTGTAAGAGCTCTGTAATATAAAAAGTTGGAGGGACTCCCTCAAGACCCCCAAGGTGCTACACAGCAGTTTACGGCTTACTTTTGGCCACAAACAGAGACTGCTGATCTCCCGCTACAGACGCTGCCTGTTACCGCCTTACCTCAGGCCGTGGCAGGTTACCCACTCACTTTCTCTGGTCATCACGTACGCCACACTGGAGACAGGGTGGCACTCTCATCTGCTGTCTGAAGCCCTACACCACTCACCCCTGCCGCCACAAAATCAGAGCCCATAATTAATAGCTCCTGGGAAGATTTCCCCTCTGAGGCACCGGCACACCGCTGATGCGGTCAGGGCCAACGTTAGAGCGGGGAAAACCAGGCAATTGCCTAAGGCCCCCATCCCCCAGGGGGGGCCCCTGCTAGCTGCTCAGTAGCGGATCAGCAGCCCGCTGCAGCCCGGCCGTGGCCACTTTAAAACAGTCACAGGTGGCGGGCCCGGACACTTCTCCTGCTTTTTCTATTTTTTCATATTTCCTTACCTGGCTGCGCTCGGCAGGCTCAGGTAATGCGGTGGATCTTGTGGGCTGTGTGGATAATATGACGAGTGACGTCTGCTGCCGCCTCCTCTGCGTGGCGTCAGGGGCGTCACTCCTGCCGAGCACGGCCATGTAAGGAAATATGAAAAATAGAAAAAGCAGGGGGAGAGGGGGGACCTAATGTGGAGGAACTATACTGCCAACCTAATGTGGGGGAACTATACTGCCAACCAAATGAGGGGGAACTATACTGCCTACCTAATGTGGGGGGAACTATACTGCCAACGTAATGTGGGGGAACTATACTGCCAACGTAATGTGGGGGAACTATACTGCCTACCTAATGTGGGGGAACTATACTGCCTACCTAATGTGGGGGAACTATAATCTAATGTGGGGGGAACTACACTGCCAACCTAAAGTGGGGGAACTATACTGCAAACATAATGTTGGGAAGCTATACTGGCAATCTAATGTGGGGGAACTATACTGCCAACCTAATGTGGGGAACTACAACCTAATTTGGGGAAACTGTACTGCCTACCTATTGTGGGGGAACTACAACCTAATTAATGTGGGGGAACTATAATGCCTACCTAATGTGGAGGGAACTATACTGCCAACATAACGTGTGGGGGAACTATACTGCCAACATAACGTGTAGGAACTATACTGCCTACCTAATGTGGGGGAAAATATACTGCCAACGTAATGTGGGGGGAGGGGGGAACTATACTGCCAACGTAATGTGGGGGAACTATACTGCCTACCTAATGTGGGGGAACTATACTGCCAACCAAATGTGGGGGAACTATGATCTAATGTGGGGGGAACTATACTGCAAACATAATGTTGGGAAGCTATACTGGCAACCTAATGTGGGGGGGACTACAACCTAATTTGGGGAAACTGTACTGCCTACCTATTTTTGGGGAACTACAACTGAATTAATGTGGGGTAACTATAATGCCTACCTAATGTGGAGGGAACTATACTGCCAACCTAATGTGGGGGAACTATACTGCCTACCTAATGTGGGGGGAACTATACTGCAAATATAATGTTGGGAAGCTATACTGGCAACCTAATGTGGGGGAACTATACTGCCAACCTAATTTGGGGAACTACAACCTAATTTGGGGAAACTGTACTGCCTACCTATTGTGGGGGAACTACAACCTAATTAATGTGGGGGAACTATACTGCAAACCTAATGTGGGGTAATTTTTTGTGCTTTGATTTGTAGTTTTTATCGGTAACATTTTTGTTTTGTTTTTTCAATTGCTTTTTAGATTTTTTTTGATATTTGAAGTGACCAAAAATGTGCAAATCTGGTTAGTGCACTATTACGACTTTTGGAGCCCCTCTTTAGATTTTGCCTAGGGCCATGCTAAGCCTAAAACCGGCCCTGGATGCTGCTACCACTGCTGGAGACCAGCCTGTGCTCCCACCGCTCTCACGCTGCATGTCAGCTCCTGCACAGGATTACAGCCTCTCCTCTTCCCCTTCTGGGCTCCCTCTCCATTGCTCTGCACCGCCAATGTCTCAGCCAGAGCACCACCAGAGTCCTGTGCCTCCTGCTACTCCTATTGCAGACCTCCCAGAAGCCTCCTCACCTAATGTTAACCTTTTGGGGACCAGGCAACCTCCCCTCTCACAGAGAAGTTCTTTGTTCCCCTCTCATTGCCCTGAAACTGACCCAAAAAGATCAGAGCACCCTGCACCTACTCCATATGGTCTTCCACTCCTCTCCTCTGAATTTAGTACCACTGTGCAGTACTTTCATATGGACTCTGAAGCATTTTTTTCAGAGGAAGATTCCACTGATACCAGCGAGGTTCCAGACTACTGGGGGGGGGGGGGGATAGGGGGGATAGCCCCCCCCCCCTCCCCCCCAATAAAGAAAAAATTGTTCAAAACACTGTTAAAAGCCCGCTCCATGAAGAGCAGCTGAATAGCACACTCTTCCTCTGATGACTCATGTGGCCCTTTCAAGACCCGGGGACCCAAATCCCACATGTGTGACCACTCTCCTGTACCGTCTTTCTAACCTGCTACCATCCAGCCAGCTTGCTCTAGTGAAACACCTATTCTTCCGAGCCCAGAGGCTGCCGTTAATACTTTAAATAATCACCCTGAGCTACAAGACCTAATGGCACTTCTTCACATGAAAAAAATAAATAAATGGCACAGAGACTTAGCGCCTGTTCAAGCAGATGTTTCTCAACTAACAACCCGAGTGTCCAATCTAGAGACCTTCCGCACTTCTATTGCCTCAAAAGTCCACACATTGCGAACCGCCACTACTTCTCTTCTAGCTCAGGAATCCCCGATTGTCGACCATAATGATGACTTAGACAACAGAAACAGACGTAAAAACATATGCAAAAAGGGCCTCCCTGAATCTGTTGTCCCTCAAAAGTTGCCCACCACTCTCCAAAAAATATTCCATGACATTGTCCAGACACCGACTGACTCCCCTGTGGAACTAGACCGTGCACTGCAACTGCTAGTCACATCAGCGTTGGGTAAAGACAGGAGTGCAGAGTGCTTTGGTGATCTCACTAACAAGGATCTTACGATATATAAACCTCCTATTCATGTTATTGAGCATTTCATCAGAGAGGGGAAGATATCTTTTCACTGCCTCATACAGATCAACAAGCTGCCTGAACTTTATGAACCATTCTGAATTCAGTACTCTCAGCCCTTCTCAGTGCTGATCACTGTTAGTGGTTAGGTTCAGGGGTTAGGATTAGGGTTTAGGGATAGGTTGAGGGGTTAGAGTTATGATTTGGGGTTAGGGTTTAGGATTAGGTGTTAGGAATAGTGTTAGGCATTGAGATTAGGGGGTTAGGATTAGTTTTTAGGATCAGTGTTAGGGATTAGGATTAGGGGCTAGGATTAGAGTTTAGGATTAGAGTTTAGGATTAGGGATAGGATTAGGATTAGGGGTAAGAATAAGGATTAAGGATAGGAGGTTATGGAGTGAGAGACGGCTGTACAGCAGAAAAGTGTGTCCCTGTGCAGAGGGTCACATTCCACTACAGACACACAGTTTTCTTCATTACATTACCTTATATGACCACAGTGGTTATCAATGTATGGGATACTGATCAATGTGATCTGCTTTATAGTAGATGGGTACTTCACATAATGGAGGAAATTATTTATATGACTAATATGGTCCATATGATCAATATGATGTACTTGACTATACCATGAAGAAGGATCCATATCCTGAATACAGGATTGTATATAATATCTATTATTTACACCTCTATATAACCTATGTCAGTGATGGCGAACCTATGGGACGCGTGCCATAGGTGGCACGCCAAGCCCCCTCTGTGGGCACGCAGCCATAGTTTGCCAGGCGGGGTAAACCGGGAAATCCCTGTGTCCCGAAAGATTTTTTCAGACACAAAGCTGTCCCTGATTACCTTTCTTTGGCCCCGCGTTAACTTTAAAAATGCAGGGGCCGCAGGGAGGTAGTGCATGCGTGCGCCCATAGGAACGAAGGAGCGAAGCATCTAGGAGGAGGACGCGCGCTGGCCAACATGGTAATTTACCAGCTACACTTCAGCTTCGGCGCTCCGACCACCGCTCCTCCGGTCCCGAGACCTACTGCTATGGTCTATTAAGATTAGGTCATGACCCCTGTCCGGAGGAGCGATGGATGGAGCACTGTGAGGCCGTACACAGACATACAGCCTCCAGCCATACACTATATATGGCTGAAGGTTGTATGTCTGTGGGGGAACTATACTGCCTACCTAAGTTGTTTTTTCTATACTTAAACCTCAGTATTCTGATTTAATTGCTGTGCTGGCACTTTGAGGGAAAAAAAAGTTGGTGTTTATTACGGTTTGGGCACTCGGGCTCAAAACGGTTTACCAGCACTGACCTATGTGATGAATATGATCTATTTGGTATGTGATCTATATGATGCAGGGGTGGCGGTTGTACTGTCTTCTCAGTGGCATCTGGCACAGGAGGTTACATGTTCCATGCTGCTGGCAGACTTGTTGGCTTAGGGGTGATGACGGATCCTACTGCACTGAATACTCTCTCTGATTCTACCCTTGAGGGTGGATAAAATATCCCTGGTTGTTGTCAGATTTCTTCCAGTGTTATAATGCACACTAAGGTATCGGAACACACAATGGGCTTTTACCAAGTGTTTCCAAAAATGAAATAACCTATAATAGACTGACACAAGAAAGTGTCCACAAAATGCTTTATTTTTAACAAAAAGGATTAAATACAGCAACAGAGAGCCCTCCCATTTTAAAATGGCCCACCCCTAAAAAACACCAACCCCAAAAACACAAGATAGGGTGCACATATTGGAATATTCCCAGAGACAACTATCAACCAACAGTGTCACATCTCCCTCATAGTGCACGCTATTATGCCATATGATTTACAAACAGTATTAGTTACCGGTTATTGACATGCTGAGGACTCAGAGAGTACACCCCACCACCACCTCAATACGTGTTCTGAATATTTGTCAAGAAGTGGGGGTGGGTGCAACTGCCTGCCCTGAAGAAGTATTCCACTGCTAGACATCTTATCCCCTATCCCAGTAGCAGGACCCCCGTGATCTCCCACAACACCATAGGCGTGCGCAGCCTATTGCATTAGGGTGTGCACCCTAAAGCACAAACTCACTCCGCGCACGCGTGTGTGTGTTCATGTATGTGTGTATATATATTGTGGCAGTGTGGCAAGGAAAGGGTGTATTTCCTTGGCTCACCCTGCAGAAGCTCTCACCTGCTTCTTAAGTAATGAGGCAGGAAGGAAGGGAAGTGTATATGAGATGGAGACTCAGTCTAATCTAGGCTCTTCCTAGGAGACAGCATGTGGGCTGTAGGGAAGAGACAGAGCCTGCTGAGGAGTACACAGCCCGAGCTATGAGGGGCTCAAAGAGAGTGATATTGTGAGTAGAAGGTTGCAGGGGACATATGTTTAACCGGCTGAGGGAAGCTCAGCGGTTGTTAGTCAGGACAAACAGATCTGTTTAGGCAGTGACCAGACGGTCTAGGATTTTGTTTTGTTCCTGCTTTTTGTTTATTTCTTTCCCTGCAACCTGTCTAATAAAACTGGCAAGGTGCCAGATTTGCATTACAAGCGTTTGTTTGCTGGTTTATTGAGAAGAAACGCATCCTGTGGCGTGGTCCAGGACGATCCCAGAGCTAATCCCCAAGACGGATCGTCACTATATATACACATATAATACACACACACCACACCACAACACACACACACACACACACACACACACACACACACACACACACACACACTTACTTGCATAGTGTAGGAGGATTGGATCCAGGGCCGGTTTTAGGCTTAACATGGCCCTCGGCAAAATCAGAAGTGGGGTCCCAAAAGTCGTAGTCGTAGTGCACTAATCAGATTAGCACATTTTTGGTCACTTCAAATACCATAACAAATATCTAAAAAGCAAAAAAAAAAAAAATGGTACCGATAAAAACTACAAATCACAGCGCTAAAAATGACCCTCATACATCCCCATAGACAGAAAAATAAAAGTGCTATAGGGATCAGAATAGTACAATTTTATATTTTTGTATTCACATTAGGTTGGCAGCATAGTTCCCCCACATTAGGTTGGCAGTATAAATCTCCCACATTAGGATGGAAATATATTTCCCCCACATTAGGTGCAGTATAGTTCCCCCTCATTAGGTGCAGTATAGTTCCCCCACATTAGGTGCAGTATAGTTCCCCCACATTAGGTTAGTAGTACAGTTCCCCCACATTAGGTTAGCAGTACAGTTCCCCCACATTAGGTGCAGTACAGTTCCCCCACATTAGGTTAGTAGTACAATTCCCCCACATTAGGTGCATTACAGTTCCCCCACATTAGGTTCCCCCACATTAGGTTGTCAGTATAGTTCCCCCACATTAGGTGCAGTATAGTTCCCCCACATTAGGTTAGTAGTATAGTTCCCCCACATTAGGTGCAGTATAGTTCCTCCACATTAGGTTAGTAGTACAGTTCCTCCACATTAGGTGCAGTATAGTCCCCCATATAAGGTGCAGTATAGTTCCCCCATATTAGGTGCAGTATAGTTCCCCCACATTAGGTTAGTAGTATAGTTCCCCCTCATTAGGTTGGCAGTATAGTTCCCCCACATTAGGTTAGTAGTACAGTTCCTCCACATTAGTTGCAGTATAGTTCCCCACATTAGGTGGAGTATAGTTCCCTCACATTAGGTGCAATATAGTTCCCCCACATTAGATGCAGTACAGTTCCCCCACATTAGGTGCAGTATAGTTATAATTGTAGGGAGGAGGACAATTCTAGAATTTACCATGAGGCTTACGGGACTAATTCTACCCCTGATCTTATATTTGCCAAGGGGTTCAATGGGCGGAGCCAAAGGGTTGTCAAAATTAGGTTTTGCCATGTATGATTGTGACTGTCTATTATATGTAGCCTACATATAATAGACAATCATACATGATGGGGATGTAGTCCTGAGCTGTGAGCCTACATATAATAGACAGTCACAATCATACATGATCAGGGCTGGTGCAAGGACTTTTGGCACCCTAGGCGAAAGCTAATTTTGCCACCCCCTTGACCCCACACATTGGCTCTGCCCTTTGACACGCCCAACCATACTACTGGGGTGACACACTGTAACAAACCTCCTCCTTATGTAATCACCTTACTACTGGGGTGACACACTGTAACAAACCCCCTCCTTATGTAATCTTGTTACTAATGGGGTGATACACTGTGACAAACCTCCTCCTCATGTAATCTCCTTACTACTGGGGTGACACACTGTAACAAACCTCCTCCTCATGTAATCTCCTTACTACTGGGGTGACACACTGTAACAAACCTCCTCCTCATGTAATCTCCTTACTACTGGGGTGACACACTGTAACAAACCTCCTCCTCATGTAATCTCCTTACTACTGGGGTGACACACTGTAACAAACCTCCTCCTCACGTAATCTCCTTACTACTAGGGTGACACACTGTTTAGCAGACAGTGTAACAGTATTAGATAGAGACAGTATCACACATTATAGGATTAGATACAGGGGCTCAGCAACCAGTATCAGACATAGGGGGATTAGATACACAGCTCAGCAGACAATATCAAACATAAATGCACAGCTCAAATCACACATGGGGATTAGATACAGGGGCTCAGCAAACAGTATCACACATGGGGGGATTAGATACAGGGTCTCATCAAACAGTATCACACATGGGAGGATTTGATACACAGCTCATCAGACAGATCACACATGGGGGAATTAGATATAGGGGCTCAACAAACAGTATCACACATGGGAGGATTAGATACACAGCTCATCAGACAGATCCCACAAGGGAGATTAGATACACAGCTCAAACAGTATCACTTATGGGGGGTTTAGATACACAGTTTAGCAGACAGATCACACACTGGGGGATTAGATACACAGCTCAGCAAACAGTATCACACATGGGGGGATTAGATACACATTTTAGCAGACAGATCACACATGGGGGGATTAGATACACAGCTCATTAGATCACTAGTGTTGATCGCGAATATTCGCAATTCGAATATTATTCGCGAATATCGCATATTCGCGAATTCGCGAATTTTGCGAATATAGCGCTATATATTCGTAATTACGAATATTCTTTTTTTTTTTTTTTCACAGTGCACATCACAGTGATCATCCCTCTCTGCTTCCAGCTTGTGTGGTGTAAAGAAGGCTCTAATACTACTGTGTGAGACTGGCGTGTGAAAATTCGCATATACGAAAATTAGCATATGCGAATTTTCGTATATGCGAATTTGCACGTATGTTAATTTTGTATATGCTAATTTTCATATATGTTAATTTTCGCATACGCGACTTTTCGCAAATGCGAAAATAAAACGAGGATATAACGAATATGCGAATATCCGCGAATATATGACGAATATTCGTCCATATATTCGCGAATATTCGCGAATTCGAATATGGCCTATGCCGCTCAACACTATAGATCACACATGGGGGATTCAATACACTGCTCAAACAGTATCACACATGGGGAGTTTAGATACACAGCTCATTAGACAGATCACACACTGGGGGATTAGATACACATTTTAGCAGACAGATCACACATGAAAGGAGTCTCACCAGGTCAGTGTCTCTTCCCTGGATCTCACAGTGCTTCTCCAGCAACATGAGGGTGGGGCGTGGGGGGTGTTGTGGTTTTGCAGCTCCTCCAGCAAGACGAGGCTGAGGGGAGGGCGTGTATGTTGTCAAGATAGGTTTGCTGTGACAGGGGGGGATTTCGGCCTGGTGATGTCGGGGATGTCCGGTGGGGCTCGGGTTTAGTAGTGAGAAAAAAAAAAAAAAAGTCCTGCAGCAGCGGGCCGCGGTGATTAGGGTGCGCAACACCCGACTTTCTAAACAAATGCAGGGTTCCTGGGGCAGTTGTGGTTATGTCATGGTCATACCGCACCCCTTCCATTCATATATATCGGAGGGGGCGTGTCTGCTAACACCCACTCTATTCATGTCTATGGGAGGGGACGTGTGATGTGATGTCACAAGGGGGCATGGCCATGATGTCACAATCACGGCCTCCATCTTCTTGATATCTAAGAAAAACTTGCTGCACTATTACTATACACCACTAGAGGGATCCCTGGATTAACATGATATAATATGATATAATGACATAATATGATATGTAAGGAACATGGGGTGGGGGGATTTATCAAGTTATTTGGACTTTCTTTTTGTTTACTTTTGTAGCAAGTTGCCAGGCGCAGTCACTTTTTGTGCTTTTTTGTGTGACAATCCTAATAGCTCAGAAGTCTTTTCTAAAAGTCACAAATTTTGAGGGCAAAGTTCTTTGAAAATTCAAAAACCTAAGTAAGCCTGGACCACACTTTGGTAACTATTGCGCAAATAAAATATCTTCCAGTAACTCCTTTTTTTTTAACACCTTGCGCCAAAAAACACTGCTGAAAAATCAGTCTACACAAATAACTTTCCACAACACGAATTGATTAATATCCCCCATTAGAGATGAGCGAACTTGCAGTAAATTTGATTCGTCACAAACTTCTCGGCTCGGCAGTTGATGACTTTTCCTGCATAAATTAGTTCAGCATTCAGGTGCTCCCGTGGGCTGGAAAAGGTGGATACAGTCCTAGGAGACTCTTTGCTAGGACTGTATCCACCTTTTCCAGCCCACCGGAGCACTGGAAAGCTGAACTAATTTATGCAGGAAGTCAGCAACCGCCGAGCTGAGAAGTTTGTGACGAATCAAATTTACTGTAAATTCGCTCATCTCTATCCCCCGTGATATCCATCTTTTACATGGATCATATAATTTATAAATATTTACAACCATAATAATTAATTAATGATCAATAACTAGTGGATGCATCAATAGTGAACAATTAAATAATTTAATTCATAATTAGATTTTATGGGTATTAATGTAATTATGGATTAAATTAAAAAACTAATCAAAACACTATAAATCCACAGCTCCTGCCCCACAACTCCAACAAGGAGATCACATAATTCAGAATCTGGGAAATGGAAAATCTGTAGCTCCACATCCTAATATACAAACTCTTCTATATTACATCACTTTATTATTATGTTTTGTTATATCAAGCACAATGCATATGTATTTATTTGTTCCTGATCCCCTTACAGACTCTTACACCCCCTGCTTATCCTATACCAGATATAAGAGCAGCTGAATTTGTTGTGCTGTTATTGTAAGTCTTAGTCACCATCCATAGTTGTATCTATTTGTAGCTCTGTAACTTGTGTCAGCACCTGGGAAATATTACTTGTTACAATTTGGTAACATGTAAAGAGTATAATACAAAGCTCTCACCACCAGGTGTCGCTATTGTAACACAATGTATCTGATCTGTATAAACTGTAACTGTAAGGATTTATACTGCTGTGATAAATAAGACGATCTCTATGGATAGATGTGATTTAAAGGAGTAGTCCAGTGGTGATTCAGTGGTGAGCAACTTATCCCCTATCCTAAGGATAGGGGATAAGTTGCAGATCGCAGGGGGTCCGACCGCTGGGGCCTTCTGCGATCTCCTGTACGGAGCCCCGACAGCCCGCGGGAAGGGGGCGTGTCGACCTCCGCACGAGGCGGCGGCCGACACGCCCCCTCAATACAACTCTATGGCAGAGCCGAAGCGCTGCCTTCGGCAATCTCCGGCTCTGCCATTGAGATGTATTGAGGGGGCGTGTCGGCCGCCGCCTCGTGCGGGGGTCGACACCCGCTATCTCGGCAGAGAGCCGGGGCCCCGTACAGAGAGATCGCAGGGGGCCCCAGCGGTCGGACCCCCCGCGATCTCAAACTTATCCCCTATCCTTTGGATAGGGGATAAGTTTTTCACCACTGGACTACCCCTTTAAGGAAGTTATTGATTTACCCAAATTTGGAGGTACATTTAACTCTTTCGTTAACTGGTTGTACACATGGTGTTATCCATCCTGAGAATTGATGGGTTTATTTGTTTTTATGGTATTAACACGTGGGATCAGGCTCTCGGACGATTATTCTCGGTCACTCTCATTGCACATATCGGGGCTCCATATAAAGTCGTACAATGTGTGCAGAGTCTTGGTGCCCGGGGGTGAGCAGTCCTGTAGACCTGGTAATGCTGCCCGAGTGATCGATCCATTCACAAGAATCGTTCTGCCATCTGCTGCTCCCCGCACACACATTATACACCTGACAGATTATTGTGCTGCTATTGATCCTCTCCCATGTGTGTAACATACAGCTCACACACCTGCCCGATCACCATTCCCGCTCGGTACAATGACGACTGCTCTTCTCTAGAATGTTGGGGAGAATCGCGGTAAGAAAAAAAACTGATTATTTAGAATCGGAAAAATGCAGCAAACGTTTTGGAATGGGCGGGAAATTCAAAACCTTCTTGTCTCGTGTTCAGCCAATCAACGGAAAGGGGGAGGGGTCAGGAATGTAAATGTGGTTAAAAGAAACGCCCCCGGATGATGTCATTTTTGTTCTAGTTTTCTTTCAGGTCCGCCCATGTGCTATATAAGCCGGACTCTGCCGCACTCAGTATCTTGCAGTCTACTCGCTACATAGAGAAGATGTCTGGACGCGGTAAAGGAGGGAAAGGTCTCGGTAAGGGCGGAGCCAAGCGGCACAGGAAGGTGCTCCGGGATAACATCCAGGGCATCACCAAGCCTGCAATCCGCCTTCTAGCTCGCAGGGGAGGTGTGAAGCGCATCTCCGGCCTCATCTATGAAGAGACTCGCGGTGTCCTGAAAGTCTCCCTGGAGAACGTCATCCGTGACGCCGTCACCTACACCGAGCACGCCAAGAGGAAGACCGTCACCGCTATGGACGTGGTGTACGCCCTCAAGCGCCAGGGCCGCACTCTCTACGGCTTCGGAGGTTAATTCTTCTCCTGAAATTTTCTCCTCCCCCCCCCCCCCCAAAGGCTCTTCTCAGAGCCGCCCACATGTTCTATGGAAAGGCTACAATTCCTTGTGATGTCTTCTCTAATGAGTGGTCGGTGTTTGTGCTTTGATGGTTGCGGTTTGTATTTTCCCTATTCTCCATTTTATATTTTTTTCGTGATCGGAGACTGATGTTTACTGTGATGGGGATTATAGAGAACATAATCCAGAGATCCTACATCTCCCACCATGTCCGGGCAGTGCTTATTATCTTGGCCGACGGATCGGTGAAACACCTGACATAATCTGCCCTTAATGTTCGATACTGATCCGTCTGTGGGTATTTCCCGCTTTAACTGTCTGTATATCTACCTGGAGATCTCCCGAGTGTTCTGACTACTGCCCTCATCTTCCTCGGTATTATCACTACTCTCACCATCTACAGTATTCTTCCTCTCCTCCAGATTACATTACTCCCTTCCCCCACCATGTAACTATAAACCTCCATAGAGAGTCCGTGTTTTAGCAGATACAGATCTGATCGTATCCGGTAGACGCAGCGATCTATATCCCGCTATCTGGATAGATGAGTCTTCACCCTATAGCACCTCAGGGCGCCCATTAAGTGCACAACCCCCTACAGATGGGCGCCCTGCAGGTCTATTAATAATGGAGCTGTTCACACAGAACTGATGTGATGAGCGGCTGCGGCTTTATTATATTGTAGATACTTGCGGTTCCTCTATATTACTCCTCAGTATAATCAGATAATAGACGAGAGATCCGGGGATATAATCCGCTGTGACCGGAGAGAATCCTAGAGAGAGTGCAGGGTCCTGGTGATCTGCAGTGTTCACACCCTACAATACTGCCCGAGTCATCCGCACAATATTCTAGAGAATTCCATCTGATCGCTATCTGCCCGTCTGCAGCGACAACATCCGGAGACTTTTCTTTCCCGCCTCATTATTCTGGATTTCTCGTAGATGTTATTTATAGGGAATATTCTCTGTTACCGCTGGTAGAATCAGTTTTCATGATAATTCTCTATATTTTGGGGAATATTCACAATAGAAGCTGGAACACAGCGATAGCGGGAAATTCATACGAGACATCGGCTCTATAGCCCCCGATGATCGGTGAACATTGTCTTTGGGGATTATGAAATTCCCGCTCTCTCCCCTTCCCCATGTAATACCACGTGATGTCTCCCTAGGGCGATTATTACTGTATACAACCAGTGACCTCATCCACATTTCATTGATAAATAAGGGTTTAGTAACGTGTTCATTAGAAAACTTTATTACTCTGAAATAGAAGATATCTGCAGGACGGCTGTGTCTGAGAGCAATAAACTCCTCTCCACCCAAGGGACGATGTGAAGCCGATCACTGAGGCGGCGCTGGGTGATGCCCGCGGTTAGTGATCGGCGGTCGCTCACAGATCTGTGTCCATCTGACATTAATCTGATGTGAGAAAATAAATCCTCTTAACCCTTATGACATCTCTGCACAACCAACACCTTATGTGTCATGAAGCAGATGTGCAGGATGTTCTTAAATACCACATAACAGCCCAATAATAATAACACTATCAGACCCGAGATCAGCGGCGCCAGCTCTGTAGGAGACAATGTGGTGGCTCTTAGAAGAGCCTTTGGTGTTCGGGATGATCTGGGATAAGCGGTGATCACTTGCTCTTGGCCGCTTTGCTGCTCTCGGTCTTCTTGGGCAGCAGCACGGCCTGGATGTTGGGCAGGACGCCTCCCTGGGCGATGGTCACCCCACCCAGCAGCTTGTTCAGCTCCTCGTCATTGCGCACGGCCAGCTGCAGGTGACGGGGGATGATGCGGGTCTTCTTGTTGTCCCGGGCGGCATTACCGGCCAATTCCAGGATCTCAGCGGTTAAATACTCCAGCACAGCGGCCAGGTAGACCGGAGCACCGGCGCCCACCCTCTCGGCGTAGTTCCCTTTGCGGAGGAGCCTGTGCACACGACCGACAGGGAACTGGAGTCCTGCCCGGGATGAGCGGGTCTTTGCCTTGGCCCGAACCTTCCCTCCTTGTTTACCGCGCCCAGACATGTCTACTGCTCACTGTACAGACGAGACGGTATGGAGCCCCGCTCTGCGTCACCTATTATACCCGGATGGAGAAGGAAGGAGCCTCTGTGATTGGTCAGATACAAATCCAATATTCAGCGGCAAATACAGCAGCCAATGGGGAATAAGGAAAGATGATAGTGAGACCACGCCCCCTCCTTCCCACCAATAGGGAGCCAGCTCTTTAGCCGCCTAAATTAGAATGTGACAGGAATAAAAGGATCGGCAGATATTGTTGTCATCAGCGGCGTTGCGACCCGGGTGCGGGGGGTGCGGAGCGCACCGGGTGACACCAGCCTGGAGGGGTGACACCACAGGCGGCAGCAACCCCCCCCCCCCCCCCCCCCCCGTCCTCATTTGCACACGTCCGCCAGCAACCCCCCCCCCCCCCCCCGGTCCTCATGTGCACACGTGTCCACCGTCCAACCCACCAATCCCCCCCCCACCCCCGGTCCTCATCTGAGCGGCCCGCGGGGTGTCCAGGAATCGCGCAGGAATCGCTCTTTAAGAGCACCGCGCGGTGGCTGCTTGGGAGAGAGTGACGTGAGCTCACGTCACATCGGCGGCCGGCCTGAGCGTGGGCCTGTTCAAAGCATAAGGCAGTGCGCGCGCCCATAGAGGAGCCAGTCACTGCCGCCGCAGCCCTGCCGAACTTATCCGGACCGGTCCAGACTGAGGTAAGTAAAAGCAAAGGGGGAAAACTACAACTCCCAGCATGTCCTCACTGTAAGGGCATGCTGGGAGTTGTAGTCATGCAACAGGAGGCTGGTGGCATTTTTACACCAGCTGTTGCTAAACTACAACTCCCACCATGGGATTTGTAGTTTAGGAACAGGGTGCCCCCAGCTGTTTCTAAACTACAACTCCCATCATGAGAGTTGTTGAAGGGGTAAGTTAAATGGCACAGGTGGGTGGGGGTTAATATAATGGCACAGGGGAGGAGTGGGGTTCATGAAATGACACAGAGGGGAGGACAGGGGTTAATGAAATGCACAGGGGGATCAGAGGGGCCATCTCAATTCCCAATCCCCCCTATGCCATTTCAATTACCCCCCCCCCCCCCCATGCCATTTCTTCCCCTCCCCCTATCAGAAGGAGGAGGGGGATTAAAATGGCAAAGAGGGGATAAGAAGGGGGAATTGAAATGGTTCAGAAGGGGTGGGGGTTTAGAATTGAAATGGCAAAGATGGGGTTGGCAATGGAGAGCGCTGGAAAAATGTCTAACATGTTTGTCCCGCAGATGCGGAAGAAAGGAAGTTTTGTCTGGAAGAAGACATCATGGCGGCTTGAGCCGGATGGAGAAGAAAAGAAAAGAGGACGACGCTGATCAGAAAACATGTAACTGTGAGTTCCTAAATGCAATTGTAATCACTTATACTATGGTATACAGATCTGTATACAGCTGGTATATACCTCTATATGGTGCTGTTAATAATCACTTACATGGTAGATATATCCTGTGTACAGATGGTATATACCTCTATATGGTCACTGTATTGGGGGGGAGCTGTGAGGTGAACTGTCATATATATACATGCGTGTTTGTTCTTTTTTTTTTTTGGGGGGGGGGGCAGCATTCCATTCTTGGACCCAGGCAGCACAATGCCTTGGGCTGGCCCTGCCCCCCTCACCCCCCCAGTCCTCATGTGCGTGGCTGCATGTGCACCACCTGCCAACCTCACGTCCTCACCTTACTGGGGGGGGGGGGGGGGTAGGTATGGGGTGACACCATTTTCTATCGCACCGGGTGACACCAACCTTAGCAACGCCACTGGTTCTCATCATTACTGATCTCTGTTCTCTAGGAGAATATTTCATTATCCTGAACCATCATGTCTGATCCCGCCAAGTCTGCACCAGCGCCTAAGAAGGGCTCTAAGAAAGCCGTGACCAAGACTCAGAAGAAGGACGGCAAGAAGCGGAGGAAGACCAGGAAGGAAAGCTATGCCATCTACGTGTACAAGGTGCTCAAGCAGGTCCACCCTGACACCGGCATCTCCTCCAAGGCCATGGGCATCATGAACTCCTTTGTCAACGATATCTTCGAGCGCATCGCAGGGGAAGCCTCCCGCCTGGCTCACTACAACAAGCGCTCCACCATCACCTCCCGGGAGATCCAGACCGCCGTGCGCCTGCTGCTGCCTGGAGAGCTGGCCAAGCACGCCGTGTCCGAGGGCACCAAGGCCGTCACCAAGTACACCAGCGCCAAGTAACCTGCTCCGCCTCCTGCTGTCACCCCAAAGGCTCTTCTAAGAGCCGCCACATTGTCTATAATAGAGCTGGGGCTTCTATCTGCTAGAATTATCCTTGTTATATTTGTGGCTGATATTCTATCAGTGCAGCCGCTTTATACTGTATATATTGTCTACATCAGAACTGTTCTATGCACTTTAGTCTGTAGAAGCCGAGTCGCAGTGAAGCAGAACTTGTCCCCAGATTTGTCCCCTTTGGCTGTAGAATACGAGGGTCACTGATATTACTGGACAGCGCCCAGGGGTGAGGTCTTCCCTGCAGAGCGCTGGGTCCTAGTGCCTCCTGCCCCGACTATGTGGTCCCAGAACAATTGGTGGAGGTGCTGTTAACTACTTCGGTGCTGAACGTCTTTACAGATGTAATTACTGCTGTCACAGGTTACGTCGATTATTTGCGCCTTTCTCAAGGACTGAACATCTCAATTGTCCAGACTGTAATGTAGTTGACAATCATCCCCATCATCCTCAGCGATAACAGTGTCCCTATTCTATCTCCGGATCCCTATTCTAATAACTGATGGTATCCAGGATCCTATTGTAATTTGTAACTCACATAATATCTCCATTATATGAACTGCTTGTACATTACCCGTATGACACAGGGGATTCATGTGCACTACTGGGGTCATATATTCCACATTATAGAGATGTATTATACACCTGAGATGATATATACTGGCCTCTGCCCAGGCGGTGGTGATGGTTCTACACTGTTCAGTCCTGATCATCAGTAGTTATATATCAGACAGGAGGCTCATATCTTATGCATTATTCTTTCTTTAATAATGCCCATAGCAGAATTTTCAGTATTCAATTCAATATAAAAGAAAAAACTACAACTCCCAGCAGTCCCAGGGCCACAGCGGCCACTCCCCGCCTTTAGCCACTATATAAGGGACTGCCCAGTATGGATCCTCATCTTTCTTTCTGCTCATGGCAGACGTTACACAGATAAGTATTGTGATATATATATATATATATATATATGTATATTGTCTTAGATATAGTATATAGGAGTTTTACTCTTTGGCCTGGTGGAGACTCTCCTCTACCGGCTGCATATATCTCTGTTTTTCCTGTATACTTTTCTATCATTATTATTCTTATTGTTTTCTGTTTTTCTTTCTGGGTTACCGGTCTCTATCGGTAGTTCGCGGTGGCGCTGGGCGCTACCCCGTTTTTTTCCCCTGGACCCTCTATTTTGGTCCTACCTGGTGTACGCCATCTTCTGGCGACGCCATTTTTTCCTCCTCCTTCTTCTTCCTTCTGCTGCGCTCTTTCGCGCGTGCGGGCTAGGGGCGGATCTTCCTCAGCGCGGGCCGCGTCTCCTCTCACGGCCTTCTCTGAGACTGGGGCGTGCCCACCTGACGCGTCGGGTGGGCGGTTCCAGCGCGATCCAATAGGGACTACAGGAGACATAGTCTCGTGAGACTTCGTCCCTGGAGCCGCATATCCTAGGCTCCCCTCACACCGCAGCGCCAGTACAGTGCTATCGGTGTTGGAGGTAGGAGCCTGGGCTAACCTATAGGGTCTGAAAAGCGGAATTTATTCCGTTCTTAGTTATTCATTGTCTATTTTATATCTATATTTAGTGAGTGCTAGGCCTATATATATATATATATATATATATATATATATATATATATATATGTATATCTATTTTGCGAGTACTACAGATAATAAGCTCGCACCGGTGTAGTATATATATCTATACTAGGGAATACAATACAACATGACTGAAGACTTCTCTTCCACTTCCAATAGGGGTGATGAACTGGCGTTAGATACGGCGCAATTTTTGAGTGCCTCACAAATTCAGGACCTCATAAACAAATCGGTCCAGGCTGCTCTGGCGTCTGCCGTGGCACCCTCTAGATCACATCCAGTTCTATCCCTCACCCCTATACCGCTGTCCCACAGCGGTGAGCCGCCTGTAAAAAAAGGGTAAAGTTTCGCACAAACGGAAGCATACCATGGCGGCCCCTGACTCCCCGGCAGGGGAAGTAAATAATATGCTCCAGGCAGCTCCCCCCACGGACTGCCACCCCACGCATCCCTCTGACTCTTCCCAACCCCTGAGCCTCAGGGAGTTACCAAAGAGGCATAAGTCCGCCAGGCGGGCAAAACCCGACTCTTATGAAGATTCCCCGGATGAGGATTCATCCGATGAGTCGGGTGAGACTGAGGTCTCAGAGTCTGACTTTGCTGACGAGGATGCTGGGACATCGGCGCTCAATAATGACGCCAATCCTGAATCTCAGGGCGAAGCCATTCTAGATACCCTGGGAGAACCAATTTTTCACCCTGATGCTATATCCCACCCCCGTTCTGGGGATTGGACCCCGTTGCCCCATGTGTCCCAGTACGTAGAGTTCTGGGCACGCAGGTCACTTGAAAGGACCAATCGCAACAAACTCAGGGCAGAGTGCCCACGACCATTTATTCCTAAAAAAGTGGTATCAACCCCAGAGATAGATCCCATTTTATCCAAATATTTGATGAAGTCGGGCAAATTCCCCTAGAAGGGGATTGATCGGTTTTTTAGGACCATCCAGGACCGCATTCTGGACCTACTTGGTCCTCTTACAAAAATATTAAATTTGTCTGAACAGGCAGCGACGACAGACCAACCTGTCGATTTGACCCAGCTTCGTGGGTGGGCCCAGAGGGCCATTTGTCTGGTGGGCAGCGCCAACACCGCTTGCTCTATTGAGCGCAGACGCTCCATTCTCATACGGCTTGATCCGCAACTGGCCCACCTAGCCGAATCCGAGCCAGGTCCAGCAGCAGAGGGTATGCTGTTTGGAGACACCTTAGTAAAAGACATCAATAAGTTTGTGGGGCTATTCAACAGTCTAGATAAAGCCCAAACTTCATTAAAAAAATCTGGAACAAACAAGATTTTTCCCCGTGCCGGCAGAAGTAGGGGCCGATCTGCCGGCCGCACTTCCACCTACAGACCCTATCTCAGGGCAACTGCTCCACCACAATACCCTCAGGCTCCCCCTCCATACACCGTGTCAGTGGCGCAGCCAGCGCCATTTTTCCCACCCCGTGGTAGACCGTGGCGCGGACGTGGAAACAGAGGTTACCCCCGATCTCGTCCATATACCGGTAAGTGTTCCACGCACTCCACTTTCACACATACCTGTGGGGGGACAACTGATACATTTTACCCACGCTTGGTCTGAGATTACGGCAGACGCGTGGATACTAACGACTATAAGAGGTTTCCACATAGAACTTCTGTCCTTACCAGAAATGGGCGTGATTCCGCCCCCTATCAGATTTGCAAAGCGCAACGTTGCTCTCATAGACAACGAAATAGAGGACCTGGTGTCCAAACAGGCAGTGGTGGAGGTCGACCCTTCTTCCCCGGGGTTTATCAGCAACCTCTTCCTTGTAAAGAAGAAAGGGGGCGGCTATCGCCCCGTGATAAATCTTCGAGACCTGAACCAGCATGTCGCTTATCGACATTTCAAAATGGAGGGCATACATTGCCTTCGAGACCTTCTTCAACCGGAGGACTGGTTGGTAAAGGTGGACTTAAAGGACGCCTATCTCACCATCCCCATGCATCCTTCTTCGCAACAACTTCTTCGCTTCCTATGGAGAGATCGAATGTGGCAATTTACGTGCCTTCCTTTCGGTCTATCGTCCGCCCCGTGGTGTTTCACCAAACTCCTGAAACCAGTGGTGGCGTCCCTAAGAAGCAGGGGGGTGCGTCTGATCATCTATCTAGACGACCTCCTTATCATGACTCGCTCCAAAGCACAGGCCTACCAGCACATGAGGTGGACGATATCTCTGTTGGAAGGGCTGGGCTTCTTGATCAACCAAGAGAAATCGATTCTCATCCCAGCTCAGGAACTGGAATTTTTAGGCTTCTTGGTGGACACCAATCAGGCCGTTCTCCGTTTGCCCAGAGCAAAATTGGCCCTCATACGCAAGGAGATCAGAGCGTTGCTACGCAAAGGCTTCCTATCGTTACGGGTACTTGCCCGGCTGGTGGGCCTTCTAGCGGCCTCCATTCAAGCCATATTTCCGGCCCCTCTCCATTACAGGGCCCTCCAGAGGCTCAAGATCCTTCATCTGCGTCAGGGTCTCAGATACGCAGACGAGGTGTCCCTCTCGGTAGAAGCCAGGGCAGAATTGCAGTGGTGGCTTCGCCATGCCGTCGAGTGGAACGGCAAGACAATCTTTAACTCTTGTCCGGACGCCATCATAGAGTCGGACGCAAGTCTGAGAGGCTGGGGCGCTCGCTTCGGCAACGCTTCTACAGGAGGGAGCTGGTCCATCGAGGAATCTCTCCTACACATCAATGCATTGGAAATGCTGGCGGCGTTGTTCGCCGTCCGGAGTTTTTTGCCAGAAACTTCCAATTGCTGCGTATTATTACGCATGGACAATATTGCAGCGGTGC
This sequence comes from Hyla sarda, assembly GCF_029499605.1. Taxonomy (NCBI): domain Eukaryota; kingdom Metazoa; phylum Chordata; class Amphibia; order Anura; family Hylidae; genus Hyla; species Hyla sarda. Next base: position 404,852,119 of record NC_079192.1, read on the forward strand.
AGTACATCAACCGCTTGGGGGGCACCAGGTCCAGGATCCTGGCGGATATTGCCAAGGATTTTTGGCACTTCTGCCTCTCCCGCAATATTATCCCTATGGCGGAGTACATTCCGGGGATTTCCAATACAGTAGCAGATTGGAATTCCCGCTATCTCTTGGATTCCAGCGACTGGCGTCTGGATCGTTTAGTTTTCCTGCAATTGGAGCTGCTTTGGGGTCCGTTGGGCGTGGATCTATTTGCGTCCCGCCTCAACCACCAGCTACCGCGATTCTTCAGCTGGAGGCCGGACCCGGAGGCGTCAGCAGTAGACGCCCTCCGACAATCTTGGACGGGGGAGACACACCATGCGTTTCCCCCGTTTTCGATGATCCCCAAAGTTCTCATACAGATAGCGAACCAGAAGGCTACGGTTGTGTTGATCACCCCCTGGTGGCCGATGCAACCATGGTTTCCGATTGCTCTGGAGATGGCAGTGGATTGCCCCAGACTGCTCCCTCTTTTTCCGCAGATCCTCTCCAATCCGACCAGGGGTCTCCACCCTCTGGTAGCGTACGGCAGCCTAACTCTCCTAGCATGGTTGGTTTCGGGGTGCCCGACACGGACCGCGACCTTTCGGAATGGGCTAGGAACCTCCTCGCCCTGGCCTGGGCCCCCGGGACTCGATCGGCATATCGATCAGCCTGGAGACTCTGGATACGTTGGTGTGATCAACGACAGGTTGATCCCGTACAAGCACCTGTAGCAATGGTGGTAAATTATCTGGCGGACTCTTTTGAGTCTGGTAAGTCCTACAGTTCCATCAATGTGTACCGATCGGCCATTTCGGCTTACCATTATCCGGTGGACGCTTTGCCGATTGGCAAACACCCCCTGGTATGTAGGCTCTTACGGGGCATTAAATTTAGGCGACCGCCCCGTCCTAGGTATCAGTCCACTTGGGATGTTTCCAGCTTGCTGGAGATGTTTGCCAGGTGAGAGGACAATGAGGCTTTGTCATTAAAGCTTTTGTCTTACAAACTTACGGTCCTTTTATGTCTGGTTTCCATTAAAAGAGTCTCGGACGTAAAGGCCCTGGACATTTCTAGGCGTCAATTTTCGCCTCAGGGGGTCAGGTTCTCAGTGGTCCGAAGGACAAAGACGGGTATTCATTCAGTTTTTTACCCTTATTTTCCCGCGCATCCTCGATTGTGTGTTGTGCGTTGCCTACAGGCTTATGAAACGCAAACTTCCAACTTACGCTCTCCGGCCTTTTCTCAGCTCCTGGTTTCGTATGTCAGGCCTCATCATCCAGTCTCGTCCGCTACCCTGGCGCGTTGGGTACGCGCCGCCATGGAGATGGCTGGTATAGACGTTTCCCTCTTTGGAGCGCATTCTTCCAGAGGGGCGATGGCTACTAAGATAGTTACGTCGGGGGGCTCCCTCACTGACCTGTTGATGGCAGCGGATTGGTCGTCAGAGACCACGTTTCGCCATTTTTACTTCAGACCGGAGGAGCATGTCTCCATGTCGGTTTTATAATATGGTGGTCGGATAACTTATATATTTATTTTGTTCTTATAGTTTAAGCTTTGAACTTGCATAAGATATGAGCCTCCTGTCTGATATATAAATCGAGATTTTCCTAGCTTGTGACGGAAAATATTAGTTATATGAAGACAGGAGGCGAGTATCTTCCCTCCCTTACCCAACCCTATTACGATTCTTTGTTTTCTTTGCAGGATATTGAGCATGTTGAGTGTTTTCCGGAAGGAGGCTGACCTGTTTGTTGCAGACTGTTTGGGTTCTCTACAGTCCCCGTTGGGATGAAGTTCGGCCTTCGCTGGCCAGGTTGTCCGGATTGTCTCCGAAAGCTACTGTGGTGGACCGGCTGGTCGTGGATTTGAGTGGCGATGGAGAGGTCCGGATGCAGTTTTGGGTTCCTGTGCGGCGGTGTTTCGCATTCAGAAAGAGGAGGATCCATACTGGGCAGTCCCTTATATAGTGGCTAAAGGCGGGGAGTGGCCGCTGTGGCCCTGGGACTGCTGGGAGTTGTAGTTTTTTCTTTTATATTGAATTGAATACTGAAAATTCTGCTATGGGCATTATTAAAGAAAGAATAATGCATAAGATACTCGCCTCCTGTCTTCATATAACTAATATTTTCCGTCACAAGCTAGGAAAATCTCGATTTACATTTAGTGTAATGACAAACTGTATAAAAAAAAAAAGCTGTCAGTGAATAGAAATACTTATGACTACTGCTGTCAGTGAATAGAACTACTTATGACTACTGCTGTCAGTGAATAGAACAACTTATAACTACTGCTGTCAGTGAATAGAACAGCTTATGACTACTGTCAGTGAATAGAACAGCTTATGACTACTGTCAGTGAATAGAACAGCTTATGACTACTGCTGTCAGTGAATAGAACAGCTTATAACTACTGCAGTCAGTGAATAGAACTGCTTATGACTACTGCTGTCAGTGAATAGAACATCTTATGACTACTGCTGTCAGTGAATAGAACCGCTTATTACTACTGTCAGTGAATAGAACTGCTTATGACTACTGCTGTCAGTGAATAGAACTACTTATGACTACTGCTGTCAGTGAATAGAACAGCTTATGACTACTGCTGTCAGTGAATAGAACTGCTTATGACTACTGCTGTCAGTGAATAGAACTGCTTATGACTACTGCTGTCAGTGAATAGAACTGCTTATGACTACTGCTGTCAGTGAATAGAACTACTTATGACTACTGCTGTCAGTGAATAGAACAGCTTATGACTACTGCTGACAAAATGTGAATTGAGGGCAGCCGCCTGCAGAGTTTCAGCACATGGGGCCCCCAGGGACACCAATGACCAACTGCGTCCTTGATTCCTTTTATAGACATATGGGATTTTTTTAATACTATTTATTATTAAATTATATTATTTTTAATTACATTACACAGAGGTGCTATACAAAATTATTCTGACTTTTTTTTTTAATACTAGCAGAGGTTTAAATATTCCACAACTGAATGGGGATTGGATGATGAAGTCACATGATGATGTCACATGCTCGGTTCTGGCCAATAGACAGATACTTTCCTCTGATCTCTGTCAATTATAGAAACCATTCTAATTGGTGATTGAGATTGACAGTTATGGGGAAGAATTATTGGATTTGTTAGAACAGAGCATGTGACTTAATCGGCCAATCCCCGTTCAATGTGGAATATATGTAAAGATCTAGCCGACTTACAAATGGCAGAACAATTTTGTATAGAAGAAGGAATTCGGCGGCCTCTCTAGTCCCTTTCCTGACTGTGTGTAGGAAGGAAAGCTGCTGACCTCTAGATGCCCTTGTCTGATTGGATGTGCAGCGGAATAAAATGGATTGTAAAACAACCGCAAGATCAGGGTTCACACTGGGCGATCTCTTGCAGATATATATAATAAATTAATAATGTATTATTTTAAAAAAAAATGACAATAATACAACAGATATCTCCCATATGACTTGTGCAGCAGGGACAGGTCATTGTGTTACAGCCGCGGCCTCCTGCTGCCCATTCTGTATAAGAGACAAGAAGACCCTATGGAGCTTTAAACTAAATGATAACAGTCATTTATACTTCTTATTTCAGAATAACTATTATATATTCTAGATTTATGATTATTAGTTTTAGGTTTGTGATAATACGGGCTAAAAAAAATCTTCCGCATTAAATTATACTATTCCCTGAGCAAAAAGTCGCAACTTCATAGACAAATTAATCCAATATTCTGATCAATGCTCCAAGTTATTCTGGGGATAAAAGTGTAACCTACCTGAAGATCTCCTAAGGACCTGCGGGTGTGGATCAGGGTTTCCCAGTGTTGCAGCCGCCACTAAAAATGTATAACCCCACGTGATCTGGGGTCAGACCGGAGGAATTCACGTCAGTTTCTATCTATAAGAAATTACAGAAAAAGAGCGGCCTATGTTTTATGTGGACTGTACCCCCAATATATGATAAATAATTCCCCATCTATCAGGATCTTAACAAGAACAATGAACGTAACAAAATCTGTCCTAATAAAAGACCTGAACCCTTTCCATAGAGGACACAATCCTCCTGTGACCTTTCACCCCGATAACTAACAGCAGCGCAGGGTTCATAGTCCTCCAGCTGATACTGGAAGAAAAAACTAAACAGAAAAGAAATAAAACACTTTCCTATATAAAGACCAATATTCCCCGGACTCCTCGGGGGAATGAGGGGTACACGGCCCCAAACAGTGTCCGGAATAGAGGCCGATATATGGCATTTTCTCTCATAGACATTGAGCGGAATAGGCCACATTAGAATTCGCGATATTTCGCTAATATATTGACAAATATTCGTACAATTTGCGGCCTTTTTTTTTACTATGCGCCATAAAATTAACATGCACAATATCGCGTGATCTTCAGCAAACATGATCAGTCTCATAGGCCCATATGTGAATGTCTGACACTGTAACGAGTATTGGAGCCTTGTTTAAACCATAAGCTTGAAGCAGGGAGGGATGATCACTGTGATATGACAAAAAAAAGAAAAATGCAAATATTCAAGATAAATATTCGCATTGCGAATATAGGCGCCCAACACGTCTATTAGACATGTCATATATAAGTATAATGGTGACTTTATCCCCGTTCTCTCTATCACTTTCCCCTTTCTCCTCTTTCTCCCCGGATTATATTGCGGCATCTCTCTTCTCTCCTGGCGGCCCGAACACTCCCCGGAGCCCGATCAGAGGTGACAGCTCCTGCCCCGCAGCTCCAACAAGGAGATCACATAATTCATCACCTTGGAGACTGGAAATCTGTAACTCCACATCCTAATATACAAGCTCTTCTATATTACATCACTTTATTATTATGTTTTGTTATATCAAGCACAATGCAGATGTATGTATATATTCTAGACTCTTCCACCCCTGATTATCCTATACCAGATATAAGAGCAGCTGAACTTGTTGTGTTGTTATTACAAGTCTTAGTCACCATCTATCGTTGTATCTATTTGTGTCTCAATTAGAACCTGAGAAAATATAAATATTCGACGTTACACTTTGGTAACATGTAAAGATTAGAATACAAATCTCTCACCAGCAGGTGTCACTATTGTAACACAATGTATCTGATCTGTATAAACTGTAACTGTAAGGATTTATACTGTTTTAATAAATATAGCGCCATCTACTCGCCGCACAGTTCTAGTTCTTTATTCCATTCATTGTACAACAGCGACATCTTGTGTCAATTAACAGCAATTACATTGGTGATTATCAGGTTCCCGACAATTCTGTGGTTTCCTGTTATTACGCGGTTACCTAGTAATTCAATTAAGGATTCGATTCTAATTTGCATTAAACAGAAGGTTAACCAAATAAACCCCATAGAGATACATGTATCGGAGCCTGTATACCGGGGAGGAGATTCCCGTCACTGACAAAGTCTTCGGCTTCTCTAAACAAATACTTGAATGTAACCTTATCCTATCTAGCAGATCTGGATATAACGCTTGTCCTTGTGAATATAGCGCTAATAACAGAAAAGCTCAGGATGAATCTTTTCCAAGGAAGGGAAATTCTATCAGAGACCTCCGGCCCCTGACCGGGGAAACCTGACAAGAGATGACAGTGCAGCCGCGATCTCATGTGTGAACTGGGACCTACTGTTCAGACACCTTATGATAATACTGGGCAGGTCTCTGCACTTGTGGTAGGAATGGAATCTACGCGGTTTAGTCCCGATCACCAATAGTTGTATTCAATGACAACCTGTGTATATAAAAATAAAAAAGTATTACTCTATTACAGTCTCTGCTCATTAACCCCTAATTCTCCTGAGAAGTCTCGTTGAGAGCAGGAAGGGGAATTACAAAAGTATACAATGTAACAACAATGTATTAATAAGAATAAACAAATTAATAAATAACTAATGTATCAACGTGGAAACTAACAGACAGGAGTCCATCATAAAGAGTGAATAAGATGTGTTGGTCCTGGAGAGACTGCACAAAACAAAGAATTTATTACTTTATAATGTTACCCCGTTGTGGATGGGCTGTGGGTCTGGTGTCATCTATATAATACATGACACGGACATTCTGTAACACAGTAGGTGACATGTCCCTAATGTACATGGGCCGTGACGTCATCGGTCCCTCTGCACATTTACAATGGAAGTATAAATGACATCATTCTATCAGAGACAGGGAGATTTATGGTTATACTTATACCGTGTTATATCCCGTTCCGAACCTGTAGGGTGGAGTCTAGTTTGTGGACTTACCTGTTACATCTGTATGAATTCACATTGTTATCTATATAAACCATTTATATTAATATGATACATTATCATTCCGTGCATTGTATGAGGTAAACATAATATTTTATTACATTATTAATTAGAAGATAATAAAGAAGAAGAGTTTTATTGTCCGCCCGGCTGGAGTTCCTCTTGGATGTCGGCAGTCTGATGCTTGCTGTGCGGCTCTCCACCTTTCCCGAGCACAGGAGCTGGGATTCAGCAGGCGGACTGGCTTCATACAATTGTTGTGTGGAATACAAATATGACATGGAAGTATCAGTGCAGCGGCCGGGATGGGGCTTTCTCTCCCAGGTATAATGTTCTCTGTTATCAGGACCATATATACAACCAATATATGAATCCCCGATGTCATCCTGGTAATGTACAAGCAGGTCCTGTAATGGAGATAATCTGTGAGAGAAATCACAATAGGATCCTCGGGGTCATCACTTAACAGACGAGGGATTTGGGGATAGAAGACATTCTGTGAGGGTGAAGGATCCTACAGAGAATACGGAGTCTCTTGTATCTGGATCAGGATTCTGACTTCTTTGTTCTCCTCACTTCTCCTTCCATCTTCAGCCCCTCTGACCCCCGTCACTGCTCTCCGCTCCCTCCGCTCTGTCCTCGCCGGTTCCCGCTATCACTGTCTCCTTTCTCACCTCTGAGCAGCCCGGACACGATCCTCCGACCCGACCACTTCTACTTCCAGAGCTTCAGTCGGGGACCGGATCAGATCTTATAACTGCGGCATCTCCTTCCTCAGTTCCCGGCCCGAACACTCCCCGAAGCCGGATCAGCTGTGACAGCTCCTGCCCGGTGGCTTCAAAACACGTTGGAGATTACAAAGAATAACAACAGGGAGATCACATAATTCCCCATCATGGAGAATCTGTATCCCCTTCCCCCTGACCTCCGGCACAGCCGGGATGTGAGAGAATATCCCCAGGGGGTAGGAGCCCCAGCTCTAGGTCCAAATCCTCCTCCTCCCCCCCGCACCCGGGCCAAGTGCTCTCTGCAGACATGAGGAGACATCTGCGGGTGTTATGGGTCGGGAAGCTGTAAAGAAGATGAAGGAGAGAACAGTCATCACATCTACTTGTAGACAACTCCCCCCATCATCTCCGGGTCAGTAAATGGACACGTTGTCCGTATTATATCTATATATCGGGACAGGGAGCTGGCAGTGAGCGGAGGCGCCGCCTGTGTTACCCTCCGGGGCTCTCAGCAGCTCCAGGCCGTCTCCGCATCGTGCAATCAGCTTCCTGGACGGTAGATGTTGTAGTAAAGATCCGTGTGATGGTGACCGGTGCCGGGAATAGAAGGAACGATCCCCAGCAGCAGATTTATATTCCCGGATACACAGTGATGTGCAGATCGGGAAGACTGTGGCGGAGATCCCGGGGCCTCCTCCCGGCTCCTCCCCGGCACCTCCGATAATGACGGGTATAAACCGTTAGGGGGGATGTTAGGGAGGAGGAAGACACGGAGAAGGGGAGCTCTCCTGTCCGGTTCTAGCCGGTAAAGATATTTTATCCCGGGCAGGGAAGCACAAGGTTGTAGCGGAACTTCGGCCGGGTCCAGACGGGTTGGGGCGGGGCCTGTTCTCTGTGTCAGCCAATAGCAGCTCCGAACGGTGACATCTCAGCAGCCAATCATTGCGCAGCCGCTGTACATATAAGAGGCGCCAGCAGCTCCGGTCTCAGCATTTATCCTTCACGATATTTCTGTAGTTGTGATTTATAAGATGGCAGAAACCGCACCAGCCGCTGCTCCTCCCGCCGAACCGGCCGCAAAATCCAAGAAGCAGCCGAAGAAATCAGCCGCCAAGAAAAGCCATAAACCCTCCGGTCCCAGCGTGTCCGAGCTGCTCGTTAAAGCCGTGTCCGCCTCTAAGGAGCGCAGTGGGGTGTCTCTGGCCGCCCTGAAGAAGGCTCTGGCTGCCGGAGGATACGATGTAGACAAGAACAACAGCCGCCTGAAGCTGGCCATCAAGGGGCTGGTGACCAAGGGAACCCTGCTCCAGGTGAAAGGCAGCGGCGCCTCCGGATCCTTCAAGATCAACAAGAACCAGCAGGAGACTAAGGACAAGGCGGCCAAGAAGAAGCCGGCGGCTGCGGCCAAGAAGCCTGCAGCAGCTAAGAAAGCGACCAAATCCCCTAAGAAGCCAAAGAAGGCTCCGAGCGCGGCCAAGAGCCCGAAGAAAGCCAAGAAGCCTGCAGCGGCCAAGAGTCCGAAGAAAGCCAAGAAGCCTGCAGCGGCCAAGAGCCCCAAGAAGCCGAAGGCTGCTCCCAAGAAGGTGACCAAGAGCCCGGCTAAGAAGGCGGCCAAACCCAAAGCTGCCAAGAGCCCGGCTAAGAAGGTGACTAAAGCCAAGAAGAGCGCGGCTAAGAAATAATCGGGAGCCTCGTCCTGTACTTATCCCACAAAGGCTCTTTTCAGAGCCACCACCTCCTCCAGACAGAGCTGTACGATCAATGCCCGCCCGTGTAACCCCCGGGATACATAAAGGATATAATACAGTGATATAAATCTATATTATCACTTTATTATATTTTATCAATCCCAATACATCTGCCTTTACTAGTTCTAGATCCCCTTATGAACACTCAGCTGAGTCTGATCTGTAACCAACCATTGTATCTTTCTGCCGCTGTAACACTTGTAGGGTCAGCGCTTGGGGGAAATATAATTATTGTTACAAATCGGCAACAAAAAGATTATAAATCTCTCCACCAGGTGTCACTATTGTAACACATTGTAGATCCTATGTATAAACTATAAGGATTTACACTGCTGTGATAGACGCCCTAAGGATAAACGGGATTATGGAAATTATTGACTTGCCAGACATTGGGGGATAAATGTAACCCTTTGGGTAATAGGTTGTGCACATATTATTTCCCCCATCCCGAGGGTTAGTTTGCTGCTTAGTTTTATTACTATTTAAAGTCATGCAGTCCCGAATAGAGTCTGAATATAGGGGAGCGGCAGGCAATCAGTGTGAACACCCGAAATGCGGTACCGCGTCATGTCTGAGGGGACACGGGGGAGGGCGCTATTATCGGGAGTTACGTCCATCCGCAGGGAAGGCTCGAATAGGGCGAGGATGGGTCCTGCCTCTTTCTAACAAAGAACAATTGCTGACGTCACACGTATTTTGGCGGGCTCATTGGTTGTAAGAATCAGCCAATGGGATGCAGGGGTGGGGTTTACATGAACCAATGGGGACAAGACGAGGAGAATAAATGTTCTGCTCCGCGCTCGTTCTCCATCACTTCTCCGCTGTGTACGTGTACAGAGGATCATGGCCAGGACCAAGCAGACCGCTCGTAAATCCACCGGAGGGAAAGCTCCCCGCAAGCAGCTGGCTACTAAGGCCGCCAGGAAGAGCGCTCCCGCCACTGGTGGGGTGAAGAAGCCTCACCGCTACCGTCCAGGTACAGTGGCTCTCCGTGAGATCCGCCGCTACCAGAAGTCCACCGAGCTGCTGATCCGGAAGCTCCCCTTCCAGCGCCTGGTAAGAGAGATCGCCCAGGACTTCAAGACCGATCTTCGCTTCCAGAGCTCGGCGGTCATGGCCCTGCAGGAGGCCAGCGAGGCTTACCTGGTGGGACTCTTTGAGGACACCAATCTGTGCGCCATCCACGCCAAGAGGGTCACCATCATGCCCAAAGACATCCAGCTGGCCCGCAGGATCCGTGGGGAGAGAGCTTAGATCTACCCGGGACCCGCATACAACACAAAGGCTCTTATCAGAGCCACCAAATTATCTATAGAACGAGCTGATTCCTTATCCTCTCCATTGTTCTGCTCCTATACTCCGCCTGTTCTCCTAAGCAGGATCCCGGGATTGTTCTCTGCAGTGAACCCCCTCAGTACTGAATTATATTCAGTTACTATAGTGATGTAAATCGTGACCTTTGCAGTGTAATGCCCCTGTGTGATCGGTGCTGCTGGCTTCAGTCTCCCGACACTTGTGACTAATTGATGCATAGAGGACACTAAAGGGTTAACTCTAGGTGGAGTTATAGACCCGAATGTTCGCTCATTGGTTGATCACCGCAGTTGACCATTTTGAAATTCCCGCTCTTCTTCTGATCGTTTCTCCCTTTGTCTCGTCCTCTTCCCTGTACACGTGACTACATTCCTCTTGTTTCTGTAAATAGGAAGAAAAAGGCGGCGGAGGGGAAACTGTTGGGGCCGATCAGGGGGATTCTAGTGAGGCGGAGAGGAGAGAGGACACTATGTCCGGGGCTGACATCACAATGGTGGGTGTATACGGGGTCTTCCCTGCAGAGTATATAGAGGAGCCGCGTCCCTGTCCTATTCCAGACCTGATACCGATCACATCCTGCAGCCCGACACTGCTGAGAATGCGGCGGGGAAAGCTATCCTGTATTTTATACATTGTCATTTTGTTGTTATTTAATGTACTAAATTCCGATATTATGTCACTCAGCTGCAAGAGATCGCCCAGTGTGAACCCTGATCGTGCGGTTGTTTTACAATCCATTTTATTCCGCTGCACATCCAATCAGACAAGGGCATCTAGAGGTCAGCAGCTTTCCTTCCTACACACAGTCAGGAAAGGGACTAGAGAGGCCGCCAAATCCCTTCTTCTATACAGAATTGTTCTGACATTTGTAAGTCGGCTAGATCTTTACATATATTCCACATTGAACGGGGATTGGCCGATTAAGTCACATGCTCTGTTCTACCAAATCCTGTCAGCGATCACCGTGTATTTAGACCTGATGAAGTCTTAGTGGGGGGGAGAGATTCCCGGGCCCGTCATTGATAAAAATCCTCCCCGATGTGAATATAACGCGTGTCCGTGTGAATATAGCGCTAATAGAAAAGCTCAGGACTAATCTATTAATAGTAAATCATCTCCTAGACCTCCGGTGTTCTCTATCCGAATAAGTGTCCGAGAATCTCAGCCTCCTGGGAGGGAAGGGATAGAGAATGGGATACTAATAATGGAAGGGAAAAGAATGGAGCAAAAGGAACAATTAAATTCCAATAAAAAGAGGAAAGTTACAGGGAATAAAAAAAAAATAATATATATATATATATATATATACCATTTATTATGAAGCATAAAATTAATCTCAGGACCCTGTGGTTATTAATGTTATTGGTTAAAATAGACCCCACCGATCTCTCCCCTTCAGGCTTCCATGCACGGCCGATTTATTCACAAGCTGAGCCGAGACAGCAGGAGGGTGAGCGTACACCGGCCTTTTACTATTAATTCAGGACTATAATTTACGAATATTGCGCATAGGACTCACAATTTCATTGGTAGCATACACACAGTGCGATATCATACATTGTGTCCAACCAAAACTATTCAAATGGTGTTTTATGTTTCTTTATTGGAATTAATATTGAGACATTTTCTTAGTAACAAAGTGTTTCTAGTGTCTCATTCGTTACATCTAACGGGATTGTTACTTTTTATAACAGCTCAGCCTTTCCTTCACTTCACCGATCTGTCTGTTTTACTAGTGCAATAATGGGTTAACTATTTTATGTGATTACTATCTATTTTAACAATAATACTAGTATCTAAAGGGCTCTGAGATGACTATTATGTTTCATGATCAATGTTATTGTTCTCCGAGAGACCCAGCTGAGACTATCTAGTTTACTACAACTTTCCTCGTTTTATTCTTAATTATATTTGTGTCATTTATATTTGTATTTATTCATTATTCTCATTCTACAGCGATAACTGTAGAATGAGCGGGAAAATAACAGTTCTATAGCCGGATACCGAGCACTTATTGGCTGATCTCCGGCCGGCTCTGGGGCGATTATTCCCGGTCACTGTATACAGCGAGTGCCGGGATCTTTATGTAACCAGCGATGGAGAAGCGCTGACCCCCTGATCGGCTGGATGGAGGCCGCGCTGTGTAATGCGGCTGGAGATCCGATGTGTTCAGGAGCTTCCATTACACAGGAGGCTACAGTATAGGGGGCGCCATCTCTACACTGCGGTCCCGTCTATTGTGGAGGATCCGTAAACTACATCGTGAGAAAACGTATTCATTACGAGACTTAACCCTTCCAATACAAACTACATTCTGCACAACCCACACGGTGTCCTATACTAGATAAAATGTGCCGGATGTTGTTTAATCCCTATAACAGCCCAGATCCCTATCACACCCGAGATCAGCGGCGCCAGCTCTGTAGGAGACAATGTGGTGGCTCTTAGAAGAGCCTTTGGTGTTCGGGATAATCTGGGATAAGCGGTGATCACTTGCTCTTGGCCGCTTTGCTGCTCTCGGTCTTCTTGGGCAGCAGCACGGCCTGGATATTGGGCAGGACGCCTCCCTGGGCGATGGTCACCCCACCCAGCAGCTTGTTCAGCTCCTCGTCATTGCGCACGGCCAGCTGCAGGTGACGGGGGATGATGCGGGTCTTCTTGTTGTCCCGGGCGGCATTACCGGCCAATTCCAGGATCTCAGCGGTTAAATACTCCAGCACAGCGGCCAGGTAGACCGGAGCACCGGCGCCCACCCTCTCGGCATAGTTCCCTTTGCGGAGAAGTCTGTGCACACGACCGACGGGGAACTGGAGTCCTGCCCGGGATGAGCGGGTCTTGGCCTTAGCCCGAACCTTCCCTCCTTGTTTGCCGCGTCCAGACATAATGATAAGTGAATTCCAAACGTACAAGAGAATTTCCTCTGAGATGTCACCGTTATTCTCTTTCTGCTGCCTTTTATATGTTTCTGCTCCGCCCTCCGTCTCCTGTGATTGGGTAGATTTGAATCCGGCCAATGGTGACGAGACTTGAAGAAACACCAATAAATAATTCACTGGGCGGGGCTAATGACGCTCCCACAGGTCACATGACTTGCTCCTCCTGTAGAATAACGAGCAGACAGCAGTTCTTATTTGCATGGGCTGCCTATAAATACGGCTGCGGTGGGAGGAGGAGGCATCATTATTCTCTCTGTTCTAGTGAAGAAGGATTGTGAGTGATTATTATGCCTGATCCCGCCAAGTCTGCACCAGCCCCCAAGAAGGGCTCTAAGAAAGCCGTGACCAAGACTCAGAAGAAGGACGGCAAGAAGCGGAGGAAGACCAGGAAGGAAAGCTATGCCATCTACGTGTACAAGGTGCTCAAGCAGGTCCACCCTGACACCGGCATCTCCTCCAAGGCCATGGGTATCATGAACTCCTTTGTCAACGATATCTTCGAGCGCATCGCAGGGGAAGCCTCCCGCCTGGCTCACTACAACAAGCGCTCCACCATCACCTCCCGGGAGATCCAGACCGCCGTGCGCCTGCTGCTGCCTGGAGAGCTGGCCAAGCACGCCGTGTCCGAGGGCACCAAGGCCGTCACCAAGTACACCAGCGCCAAGTAACCTGCTCCGCCTCCTGCTGTCACCCCAAAGGCTCTTCTAAGAGCCGCCACATTGTCTATAATAGAGCTGGAGCTTCTCCTGTCTGTATTCCCCGTATTCTCTTCTGTATATGTGGCCGCTATTCTGTCAGTACAGTATTGATATATATTATATTCTGCTCCGGGATCGGGTGAGATCAGAGCGGCGGCTGCGGTTCTCACTGACTGCAGGATGTATATTCTCCTGTGGTGGAGCGGGGGGCGCTGTAGAGTTCTCTAGTTAACCCATTGCCTGATCTGTCTTGTGATCAGTATCTCCTCCACCAGATTCCCCGATTATTTCTTCTATAATCTCCGCGGTCCTGATCGATCACACAGCCTTACTGGAGTGAATTGTTGCGGTAACGCTATAATATGTAGTCTGCACAATCTATAAATCCTAATTTACTGACCGGGGAATCTATTGATCGGAATCGCCGGGGTTTATGAGACGCGCATCCTGCCGCCATAATCTGTGTGCACTGACTGGGGGGTACAATAGTGAAACAAGGATGATGAGGGTAGTAGTCAGACACAGGATCAGGCTCTACATCTCGTGGAGATCTCTCCATTGTTATCGGGTCTGGAGGAAGCGAATCCTGAACATCCTGTGATCGGCCAATCAGCATTAGGCATCGGACGGGACCGCGCACACGGCTCATTGTTAACCCTTTAGCGGCATGTGTACTACAATAATGAGACAATTACAACGCTCAGGGCTATAGCTCCCCAAATGTCACCGGCTGATGGATATAATGTATCCGGGCGCAGGGATAAAGATCCATAATAAGACGATACCATCAGCTCCAAATCTGCCCCTATTAGTCTGTGTAAACCAGATTAACATGCACCTGCCAGGGGTGAGTGGCGGGGACCGGTACCTCTCCCCGCTCATGATGCTGGATGATATGTATAGTTATTAATAGTGTTGAGCGGCATAGGCCATATTCGAATTCGCGAATATTCGCGAATATATGGACGAATATTCGTCATATATTCGCGAATATTCGCATAATCGTTATACCCTCGTTTTATTTTCGCATATGCGTAAATTCGCGCATGCGAAAATTAACGTATGTGAAAATTAGCATACGTGAAAATTCGCATATGCGTAAATTAGCATATGCGGATTTCCGCACGCCAGTCTCACACAGTAGTATTAGAGCCTTCTTTACACCACACAAGCTGGAAGCAGAGAGGGATGATCACTGTGATGTGTACTAAAAACAAAAAAAAAAAAACAAATATTCGCAATTACGAATATATAGCGCTATATTCGCGAATAATATTCAAATTGCGAATATTCGCGAACAACACTAGTTATTAAGCTGAGGAATAATTGGCCGACATGTAGTGTTATACATATTGGGGAGTTTCCCGCTCATTTCTACAATGATCTCTTATGTTATTTTTGCGGAATCATCGCCAAAACTTTATACAGGGATCTTTAGAGGAACAGTCAGTGATCATCGGGACTCCTACTCATCGGGACTCCTACTACCCAGCGAGAATCGGACAAGAGTAGAACATAGCGCTATCATAGTCCGGTGTATGGGGGTTTGTGCCGCCATCACAGTCCGGGACATCAGTGAGGATCGGTATCACAGGGAGAAGCGCACACTGCGCCAGCCTGAAACGTACTGAGGAGTAGTGTTGCTCACGAATATTCGCAATTCGAATATTATTCGCGAATATCGCATATTCGCGAATATAGCGCTATATATTCGTAATTACGAATATTCGTTTTTTTTTTTTTTTTTTTTTTTCACAGTACACATCACAGTGATCATCCCTCTCTGCTTCCAGCTTGTGTGGTGTAAAGAAGGCTCTAATACTACTGTGTGAGACTGGCGCGCGAAAATTCGCATATGCTAATTTTCACATATGCGAATTTCCGCGTATGTTAATTTTGTATATGCTAATATGCACATATGATAGTTTTCGCATATGCGAAAATAAACCGGGAGTATAACGAATATGCGAATATTCGCGAATATATGACGAATATTCGTCCATATATTCGCGAATATTCGTGAATTCGAATATGGCCTATGCCGCTCAACACTACTGAGGAGTAATAAGAGGAACCACATGTATCTACACTAGAATAAAGCCGCAGCAATTTAGTTCGGTGTGAACTGCTCCATTAATTAACTTACAGGTGCTATAGAGCGAAGACTCGTCTATCCAGTGGTATCCGGATAAGACGCATTTATATCCCGTTATCAGGAGATCTGCATCCTCTATAACACGGACTCTTTAGGGAGGTAGTGAGTGATGTGGTGGGGGAGGGAAGTAATGTAATCTGGAGGAGGGGAAGAATGATGTTGATGGTGAGAGCAGTAGTCAGAACATTCAGAGATCTCCCGGGGCAGATAGGAGGGAAATACCGATAGACTGATCAGGTGCAGCGATTATGGCAGGACAGGGAAAAACAAACACCGCAACCACAAGAGCAAAACACCGATCACACTAGTGTTGAGCGGCATAGGCCATATTCGAATTCGCGAATATTCGCGAATATATGGACGAATATTCGTCATATATTCGCGAATATTCGCATATTCGTTATATTCCCGTTTTATTTTCGCATATGCGAAAACTATCATATGTGCATATTAGCATATATAAAATTAACATACGCGAAAATTCGCATATGTGAAAATTAGCATATGCTAATTTTCGCATACGCGAATTTTCGCGCGCCAGTCTCACACAGTAGTATTAGAGCCTTCTTTACACCACACAAGCTGGAAGCAGAGAGGGATGATCACTGATGTGTACTGTGAAAAAAAAAAAAAAAAAAAAAACGAATATTCGTAATTACGAATATATAGCGCTATATTCGCGAAATTCGCGAATTCGCGAATATGCGATATTCGCGAATAATATTCGAATTGCGAATATTCGTGAGCAACACTAGATCACACAACCTCTCAGTAGAGAAGACACAAGGAATTGTAGCCTTTCCATAGAACATGTGGGCGGCTCTGAGAAGAGCCTTTGGGTTGATGTGATGGAGCCGAGTAGAAGCAGAATTAACCTCCGAAGCCGTAGAGAGTGCGGCCCTGGCGCTTGAGGGCGTACACCACGTCCATAGCGGTGACGGTCTTCCTCTTGGCGTGCTCGGTGTAGGTGACGGCGTCACGGATGACGTTCTCCAGGAAGACTTTCAGGACACCGCGAGTCTCTTCATAGATGAGGCCGGAGATGCGCTTCACACCTCCCCTGCGAGCTAGACGGCGGATGGCAGGCTTGGTGATGCCCTGGATGTTATCCCGGAGCACCTTCCTGTGCCGCTTGGCTCCGCCCTTACCGAGACCTTTTCCTCCTTTACCGCGTCCAGACATCTTCTCTATGTAGCGAGTAGACTGCAAGATACTGAGTGCGGCAGAGTCCGGCTTATATAGCACAGGAGCGGACCAGACTGAGAACTGGATCTAGATGACGTCATGATGGGCGTTTCCATTTGCTAAATTTACATTCCTAACCCCTCCCCTTTGCTACTGATTGGCTGAACAAAGAATTGTTGGATAGTTTCAATTTCCCGCTTGTAACGAATGGAGGTTACAGCCGCCGACCGTCATCCCGTCTGTGCGGGAGAGTCCTGGGTTCAAGCCTTGGTGGGAAATAGAACATTAAATTGATCAATTATCGCTTCAAAGCCTCAATTATAAGATTTCTAAATAGAATAATTACTGATATAACCACAAAGTGATTACTCAAAGGCAAAACACCTGAAAGGTCACTGCAGGGGTTAATAGGATATGAAGATTGGCAGTGAGTTTACGTGAAGACAGATGGAAACTATACTACAAACCACCACTAGAGGTCCCCAGAGGAAGGAGATGAGGCTGATGGATTCAGTTCTCATTGTGATGGATTTGTCTTTTATTGTGTTAGTGTTTTTTTTTTTTTTTTTTTTTTTGCTACAAGTGACTTTGGGGGAGTGAGTGGTTTATCTATAATGTTTTTCTTGCAGTCTTTATAACTCTATTCTATAATACCGGAAAATATACTCTACTTCATTTTGAAATTCTAATTTTTATTTATTCCACAATTAAAAAAACGTAATTTAGATATCATCTTGTACCACAACCAAATGCAAAAAGTGCATAGAAGGGAGAATACTAATGGCTGATATACATATAGGGGGAGA
The DNA here is from genome assembly GCF_029499605.1 of Hyla sarda. Classification (NCBI taxonomy): domain Eukaryota; kingdom Metazoa; phylum Chordata; class Amphibia; order Anura; family Hylidae; genus Hyla; species Hyla sarda. The sequence continues at coordinate 404,869,990 of NC_079192.1, forward strand.
TTTATCAAAACCTGTGCAGAGGGAAAGTTGCTGAGTTGCCCATAGGAACCAATCAGCTCGCTGCTTTCATTTTAAACAAGGCCTCTGCAAAATGAAAGAAGTGATCTGATTGGTTGCTATGGGCAACTGGGCAACTTTTCCTTTGCACAGGTTTTGATAAATCTCCCCCATAGTATACAAGTATATATGGTAAAGGTGTAAGGTGTATATACTCCTAACACAGTAGTGAATCTATTGAACGCAATCCCAAAGGCTACTGCAGATATTAATAATGCATTAAGTGTCCCGCCCTGGGGTCCCAAACAATCTACTGCATCAAAACAATTAATCAAACATCAACATCTTGAAAATGATCCAGAAACGTGCGTCGAGGTCGGGCAGGTGCAGTGGCTGATATAACCCATCTGTAATATCACCACAGCACCTGCCTGACCTCGAGTGCGATAACACAAACATCCCCGGATTTTAACTAAGTTTGTAAAAAGTGAGGAGGGAAAAACAAAAATGCTAAATAAAAAAGAGGAGAGGAGAGGAGAGGAGAGGAAAAATTTTTGGACCCAAGACCGGGGTCCCTGAGTTCGCCTGCACCCACAGACTTGCCTTCAATTGAGAGTGCTGCTTCAATCTGTTTCCTTACTATATATATATATATATATATATATATATATTTGACTAACAGTATTTTGTAGAGACAATCTTTCTGGAGCTCTTCCTTGTGGGGAGAATTCTGGCTTGTTATTTTGGTATTAAATCACAATCACTTTCTGAAAAAGCTAAAAGCTGATGTTTAGGTAATGCTGCCTGTAAAGGTAATGTGATATATATATATATATGTTTCATCCTACAATCCATGTATTAGTTTAGTATCCTCTATATACTCTCTCCAAAATATCTATATTCTTCTGGAGATACGGTCTCGACTACTGCGCACAATACTCCAAGTGAGGTCTCACCAGTGCCCTTTACGACGGCATGAACACTTCCCTCTCTACTGCTAATACCTCACCCTTATACACCCATGAGCACTTCTCTCTACTACTAATACCTCTCCCTATACACCCATGAGCACGTTCCTCTACTGTTAATACCTCTCCCTATACACCCATGAGCACTTCCCTCTCTACTGCTAATACCTCTCCCTATACACCAATGAGCACTTCCCTTTACTGATAATACATTTCCTTATACACCCATGAGCACTTCCCTTTACTGATAATACCTCTCTCTGTACACCCATGAGCACTTCCCTTTACTGCTAATACTTCTCCTTATACACCCATGAGCACTTCCGTTTACTGATAATACTTCTCCTTATACACCCATGAGCACTTCCCTTTACTGATAATACTTCTCCTTATACACCCATGAGCACTTCCCTTTACTGATAATACTTCTCCTTATACACCCATGAGCACTTCCCTTTACTGATAATACTTCTCCTTATACACCCATGAGCACTTCCCTTTACTGATAATACTTCTCCCTATACACCCATGAGCACTTCCCTTTACTGATAATACTTCTCCTTATACACCCATGAGCACTTCCCTTTACTGATAATACTTCTCCTTATACACCCATGAGCACTTCCCTTTACTGATAATACTTCTCCTTATACACCCATGAGCACTTCCCTTTACTGATAATACTTCTCCTTATACACCCATGAGCACTTCCCTTTACTGATAATACTTCTCCCTATACACCCATGAGCACTTCCCTTTACTGATAATACCTCTCTCTGTACACCCATGAGCACTTCCCTTTACTGCTAATACTTCTCCTTATACACCCATGAACACTTCCCTTTACTGATAATACTTCTCCTTATACACCCATGAGCACTTCCCTTTACTGATAATACTTCTCCTTATACACCCATGAGCACTTCCCTTTACTGATAATACCTCTCCTTATACACCCATGAGCACTTCCCTTTACTGCTAATACTTCTCCTTATACACCCATGAACACTTCCCTTTACTGATAATACTTCTCCTTATACACCCATGAGCACTTCCCTTTACTGATAATACTTCTCCTTATACACCCATGAGCACTTCCCTTTACTGATAATACCTCTCCTTATACACCCATGAGCACTTCCCTTTACTGATGATACTTCTCCCTATACACCCATGAGCACTCCCCTCTCTGCTGCTAATACTTCTCCTTATAAACTTAAAGACAATGAAGACTTTGGAAGTTGTACATATTCACTTCTGTAAATAAAAAATAAAAAAGTCAAATAGTCTCCAGATGATGTGAATGTTGTATCGATAAAGATTCTTTGTCTATGATGAGAAATAAAATCCCTAAAGCTGGTCACCTCCAGGTGCTGTTTATGCTGTTTTTACATTTTTTTTTGTTTTTAATATTGGATTACATGTTGGATGGGGAATGTTTATGGCAGCAGAGGAGTTTTGGGTAATGGTTCCTAGTGGCCAAGCAGAAGAACTAGAAATGACTCAAAATTGCAGTTTAGTGGGTATAGACAGAGGCGATACCCAGAAACTTGTGAGGATGCAATGCAAAATCTAAACAGGTCCCCAACTATAATTGTTCCTTTATAGTCCTGGTCTCCTCATATAGGAAAGAGAGGCCTAATACATCCCTCAGTCTTCTGGGCCCAGGAGCTACCGCACCCTCTGTACCCCCTATAGTTACACCCCTGGGTGCAGATATAACAGTCACACCTGGGTGGGTGCCTCAATGCTAAATAACAAGACATAAGTATTATGAATGGCACATGGTGGGTACGAACCCTGGTAATATCATCCTAAAATCTTGAATATAAAACTATTCTGACTGTAAGTAACATTAGGGCTCCATGGTCATTTGGTCGTCTCTGCTTGAGTGACATTAAAATCCTCACTGCCTTCTTGTGACTTTCTTTCGCCCCCATAGAGAAACACTGATGTTGTGTTGGGCTAGGAGTCACATGACCAACGATCGCTATGCCACGCTGCAGAAATCGCGCTGCAGCAGGTAAATGGAGTTGTGTTGAAAACCCACAAATTGGTTCCTTGACTTTCGGGATATGGTCACTGCAACATGGAGACTTAGTTGGACCATTCACTTACCTGAGGTATGGCAGCACAATTCCCGCAGTACTAGACGGTGGCCATGTAAACCATGTCATAGCCAATATCACTGGGTAGCCCTAGCCTTAAAGGGGTACTCCATTGCCCCAGCGTTCTGAACATTTTGGATCAGGAGGTGGGGGGGTCTTGATGTCACTGCCACACCCCCTCATGACATCATGCCCCCTCAATGCAAGTCTATGGGAGGGGGCGTGACGACTGGCACGCCTCCTCCCATACTCTTGCATTACGTCACGTGTCTTCATGAGGGACCATTGGCGTCACAAGAGGCTATGGCCGTGACATCACGACCCCCGTCACCGGCACTCAGCATTCTATACGAACGCCAGGTGCTGCACAGAGATCGTGGGGCTCCCAGTTGTCTGACCCTCGCAATCAGACATCGTATCCCCTATCCTTTGGATAAGAAATAAGATGTCTAGGGTCGGAGTACCCTTTATTGCCACCATTTTACCTTGACTCACAAGTGACACTGTGGAAGCTTGGCTATAAAGTATACACTGATCGGTCACAACATTAAAGGGGTACTCCCCTGAAAAACATTTTTTTTCTTTTTTTTTTTTTTAAATCAACTGGTGCCAGAAAGTTAAACAGATTTGTAAATGACTTCTATTTAAAAATCTTAATCCTTCCAGTACTTATCAGCTGTTATATGCTCCACAGGAAGTTATTTTCTTTTTGAATTTTCTTTCTGTCTGACCACAGTGCTCTAGGCTGACACCTCTGTTTATTTCAGGAACTGTAGAAAATCCCCATAGCAAACCTATCTTGCTCCAGATAGTTCCTAAAATGGACAGATGTGTAAGCAGAGAGCACTGTGGTCAGACAGAAAAGGAATTAAAAAAGAAAAAAAAACTTCCTGTGGAGCATACAGCAGCTGATAAGTACTGGAAGGATTAAGATTTGTAAATAGAAGTAATTTACAAATCTGTTTAACTTTCTGGCACCAGTTGATTTAAAGAAAAATGTTTTCCAGGGGAGTACCCCTTTATGGGCACATTCACACGTGCGCAGATTTGATGTGCAGGATTATCTGCTGCAGATTTTAATGTAAACTGAATGACTGAGCGCAGCTTCTGATCGGCAGTTACAAATTCTGTGCCTCAAATCTGGCCAGAATCATGTACAGTGATCCCTCATCTTACAATGGCCTCAACATACAATAGTTTCAACATACAATGGTCTTTTCTGGACCATTGTAACTTGAAACCAGACTCAACATACAATGCTATGGAATCTGCTAAACATGTCAATGGCTGGAAGAACCGACCAATTAGAATGGGAATTCACTGGTAAAAACCTTGTATTCCTAAAGTGCACACACTGACTGGCTGTCTGGTAGCGCCCCCTACAGTACAGGGAGGTATTACATGTTCTGTACTATTTTTGTACTATTTTTAACCTGTGACACGCTTAGCTTCTCCTTTGGACACCAGGTGAGGGCGGCTCCATTTTGCTTTTCTAGGACATTGCGTGTACTGTACAGGACCCTGAAGAAGCTCCTGTCCTCTACATACACCAGTGTTTCCCAATGAGAGTGCCTCCAGCTGTTGCAAAACTACAACTCCCAGCATGCCCGGACAGCCAAAGGCTGTCCGGGCATGCTGGGAGTTGTAGTTTTGCAACAGCTGAAGGCACCCTGGATGGGAAAACACTGAAATAGACAGTGATTACAGCTCCCAGCAGATCTTTCTTACTTTTATATGTAAGGATTTGCTTTATCTATATTAGTTATCTACTTATTTTTCTTTAATCCTCACTTTTTCCTATTTTTTAGATCACATTTTGGGGCTTCAGAACCAATTACCAGGTTTCCATAGAGTTATGGTCTCAACATACAATGGTTTCAACATACAATGGTCGTCCTGGAACCAATTAATATTGTAACTTGAGGGACCACTGTATGTGTGAACGTACCCTATAATATTGTGCCGTTCCTTTATACGCCATCTCTGATCTGTTGGGGCCTGGACTCCATAGACCTGTGATATCTGAGATCAGCAGCAGATCCTTTAGGCCCTGTCAGTTGTGAGATGCCGACTCCATGGTCCTCTTTTTCTAGCCTATCCCACAGATGATGGATCCGACTGAGATCTTCTTGTCTTGTTCCTCATTCCTGTACAATGTCTGCGCCCTGTACACGTGTAACGTCCTGAGTTCTCAGGAATAGTTTCGAAATTCTTAACATAAATGAAGGAACCTGCTTTACTGGATTCAACCTGATATCACAGCGTTTACTCACCCCACGTGGGGCCACCCAACAGGCCTAACACTGGGAAGGAATTTGGGAGAACCCCGAGGGTCATATTGAGGCCACCTTCATAAATTCAAACCCATCGTTTTGCACATACAGCACCCGAAGTGTCTGACAGCTGCTTATCTACCCTTCTACTGGGGATCCGGTTGGGGCAGATTCTTGTCATAGGTGACTATTAGTGTTGAGCGGCATAGGCCATAGTCGAATTCGCGAATATTCGAGAATATATGGACGAATATTCGTCATATATTCGCGTATATTCGCATATTCGTAATATTCGCGTTTTATTTACGCATATTCGCGTATGCAAATTAACAAATACGAAAATTAGCATATACAAAAACTAACATAAGTAAATGTTCGCATATGCGAAAATGCGCACACCGGTGTCACACAGTAGTATTAGCTTTCTTTACGAATATATATAGTGCTATATTCGCGAGTATGCGATATTCACGAACAAAATTCGCACTGTAAATATTCGCGCAATATTCGCGCGCAACATTACTCAACACTAGTGTTGAGCTGCATAGGCCATATTCGAATTCGCGAATATTTGGACGAATATTCGTCATATATTCGCGAATAGTCGCATATTCGTTATTTCTTATTTTTGCATATGCGAAACTTCACGTATGCGAAATTAACATGTGAAAATTAGCATGCGAATTTTCGCACGCCAGTCTCACACAGTAGTATTAGAGCCTTCTTTACACCACACAAATTGGAAGCAGAGAGGGGTGATCACTGTGATGTGTACTGTGAAGAAAAAAAACAAAAAACACGAATATTCGTAATTGCGAATATATAGCGCTATATTCGCGAACTCGCGAATATGCGATATTCGCGAATAATATTCGAATTGCGAATATTCGCGAGCAACACTATTCCCGAATATTCGCGAATTCGAATATGCCTATGCCGCTCAACACTACTCAACACTAGTCATGATTAGTGTTGAGCAGCATAGGCCATATTCGAATTCACGAATATGTGGACGAATATTCGTCATTTTCGCGAATAATAGCATTACCCTCGATTTTATTTGGAAATCTACATTAGAATTAACATAAACGGAAATTCGCATATGCGAAAATTAGCATGCCAGTTTCACACTGTACTATTAGAGCCTTCTTTACACCAAACAAGATAGAAGCAGAGAGGGATGAATATATATGGACGAATATTCGTCATATTCGCGAATATTCACATATTCGTAATATTAGCGTTTTATTTTCGCATAAGCAAAAAATTCGCAAATGCGAAATCGTATATGCGAAAAATGTATGTTTAAATTTTCATATATGCGAATATTAACATGCGTTATTATTCGCATATGCGAAAATACGCACGCCGGTCTCACAGTAGTATTAGAGCCTTTTTACACCACATAAGCTGCAAGCAGAGAGGGATGATCACTGTGATGTGTACTGTGAAAAAAAAAAAAACGAATATTCGTAATTACGAATATATAGCGCTAAATTCACGAATATTCGCAAATATGCGATATTCACGAATAAAATTCGAATTGTGAATATTCGCGAGCAACACTAATGATCACTGTGATGTGTACTGTGAAAAAAAAAAAAAAGAATATTATTCGTAATTACGAATATATAGTGCTATATTCGCTATATTCACTAGTCATGTCAGCAGAGAGCTCTGTGTTCCAAAAAGAACAGAATTTCTACTGCAGTATTCAGCAGCTAATAAGTACTGGAAGGATTAAGATTTTTTAATAGAAGTACTTTACAAATCTGTTTAACTTTCTGGCACCAGTTGATTAAAAAAAAAAAAAAAAGTTTTTCACTGGAGTACCCCTTTAAGAGCGCACTTCAGTCAGAACCATCACCAGCTCTGTATGTCTTTCAATCCCTTTAATTATGGTTGATGTTATAGCCACAATCTTATCCGATCACACCATTTTTGGGGTAATACATGCCTCCTTTCCCTTCCGCTGTTTAAGGAAGAAATTTACAATATACAGTGATCCCTCAACTTTCAATGGCCTCAACATACAATAGATTCAACATACAATGGTCTTTTCTGGACCATCGTAAGTTGAAATCAGACTCAACATACAATGTACAGACAGTCCAGACCTGTGAAACATGTCAATGACTGGAAGATCAGAATGGGCATTCACTGGTAAAACCCCTGTATTACTGAAGTGTATGCACTGACTGATGTATGGTAGCGCCCCCTACAGTACAGGGAGGTATTACATGTTCTGTACTCTTTACCTGTATTACTGAAGTGTATGCACTGATTGGTGTTTGGCAGCGCCCCCTACAGTACAGGGAGGTATTACATGTTCTGTACTCTTTACCTATATTACTGAAGTGTATGCACTGACTGGTATCTGGCAGCGCCCCCTACAGTACAGGGAGGTATTACATATTCTGTACTCTTTACCTGTATTACTGAAGTGTATGCACTGACTGGTGTCTGGTAGCGCCCCCTACAGTACAGGGAGGTATTACATGTTCTGTACTCTTTACTAGTGTTGCTCGCGAATATTCGCAATACGAATTTTATTCGCGAATATCACATATTCGCGAATATTCGCGAATATGGCACCATATATTCGTAATTTTTTTTTTTCACAGTACACATCACAGTGATCATCCCTCTCTGCTTCCAGCTTGTGTGGTGTAAAGAAGGCTCTAAAACTACTGTGTGAGACTGGTGTGCGAATTTTTGCATATACAAAAATTAGTATATGCTACTTTCGCAAATGCGAATATGTGCATATGCGAAAATAAAACGCGAATATTCGCGAATATGACGAATATTCGTCCATATATTCGCGCATATTCGCGAATTCGAATATGCCCTATGCCGCTCAACACTACTCTTTACCTGTATTACTGAAGTGTATGCACTGACTGGTGTCTGGTAGTGCCCCCTACAGTACAGGGAGGTATTACATGTTCTGTACACTTTACCTGTGCCAGGGTTAGCTGCTCCTTTGGACACTAGTGTTGAGCGCATAGGCCATATTCGAATTCGCGAATATGCGCGAATATATGGACGAATATTCGTCATATTCGCGAATATTAGCATATTCGTAATATTCCCGTTTTATTTTCGTATATGCGAATATTCACATGTGCGAAAATTTACATATTCAAAAAATTAGCGCAGGCGAAAATGCGCACATACGAACATTAGAATATGTAAATATTCGCATATGCGAATTTACGCACGCCAGTCTCACATAGTAGTATTAGAGCCTTCTTACACCACACAAGCTGGAAGCAGAGAGGGATGATCACTGTGATGTGTACTGTAAAAAAAAAAAACGAATATTCGTAATTACGAATATATAGCGCTATATTCGCTAATATTCGCGAATATTCGATATTCGCGGATACAATTCGAATTGCGAATATTCGCGAGCAACACTATTGGACACCAGGTGAGGGCGGTTCCATTTTACTTTTTTAGGACATTGCGTGTACTGTACAGGACCCTGAAGAAGCTCCTGTCCTCTACATAGACCAGTGTTTCCCAAGCAGGGAGCCTCCAGCTGTTGCAAAACTACAACTCCCAGCATGCCCGGACAGCCTTTGGCTGTCCGGGCATGCTGGGAGTTGTAGTTTTGCAACAGCTGGAGGCACCCAGGTTGGGAAACACTGACATAGACAGTGATTACACGCCAGTCTCACACAGTAGTATTACAGCCTTCTTTACACCATACAAGCTGGAAGCAGAGAGGGATGATCACTGTGATGTGTACTGTGAAAAAAAAATAAATAAAATAAAACGAATATTCGTAATTACGAATATATAGCGCTATTGCGAATATTCGCGAGCAACACTAATCATGACCACAGTGCTCTCTGCTGACATCTCTGTCCATTTTAGGAACTGTCCAGAACAGTATATGTTTTCTATGGGGATTTCCTTTTACTTTAGGACAGTTCCTAAAATGGACAGAGATGTCAGCAGAGAGCACTGTGCTCATGATGTTAGCAGAGAGCTCTGTGTTCCAAAAGGAAAAGAATTTCCACTGTAGTATTCAGCAGCTAATAAGTACAGGAAGGATTAAGATTTTTTTTTTAATAAAAGTAATTTACAAATATGTTTAACTTTCTGGCCCCAGTTGATAAAAAAAATAAAAAAAAAGTTTTTCACCGGAGCACCCCTTTAAAATGTACAAAAAGCAACAGAGATAACACATGAATGGCAAAAAGAGCAGAGGGGGCACCAATCGACACAGAGGTAATGATGACCGCATTAATGTAGACAGGGTGTAGGGAGAAAAGTGACCCATCTAGGGTGACTGCTTGTGGCATTACATAATATAAGTTGGGCTACCTGGAACACCTTATAGTATTTGAGCAGGTTAGGAAAAGAAAGACCCCAAACCTGTTAATGGTAATACATAATAGAACATGGGATCCGAGCTCTAGCACCTCTCCAAATAAAAGTAAAGAGGTCCCTTTTGAACGCAATCATGTCTGTTGTCTTAAAGGGGTACTCCGGTGGAAAACTTTTTTTTTTTTTTAAATGAACTGGTGCCAGAAAGTTAAACAGATTTGTAAATTACTTTTATTAAAAATCGTAATCCTTTTAGTACTTTTTAGCAGCTGTATACTACAGAGGAAATTCTTTACTTTTTGAATTTCTTTTTTGTCTTGTCCACAGTGCTCTCTGCTGACACCTCTGTCCGTGTCAGGAACTGTCCAGAGCAGCATAGGTTTGCTATGGAGATTTTCTCCTGCTCTTTACAGTTCCTCCTATGGGCATCAGGTGTCAGCACTGTGGACAAGACAAAAAATACATTCACAAAATAAAGATTTTCCTCTGTAGCATACAGCTGCCACAAAGTACTGAAAGGATTAAGATTTTTTAATAGAAGTAATTTACAAATCTGTTTAACTTTCTGGCACCAGTTCATTTAAACAAAAAAGTTTTCCACCGGAGTACCCCTTTAACTGCTATTGGCAAACTCTGAAACAAATATAATAATTTGGGCTATACTACCAATTTAACCGTATGCGCCCCACCCAACCAGGAAAGTTTACCGAGAGCCCATCTATGCAGATCTTCTCTGAGAGTCCTGAACAGAGAAAAAGATCTGGAATAAAATTTGGAAGAAAGATTCCGCATAAAAAGGTATATACTGAGACACCAACCGGACCCAGAAGAACTCAGCAATGGCCTCCTGTACTCTCTGTGGATTTGGCAATACAGCACTTCTGACTTAGAGGAATTTATTTGAAGACCAGAGTATCATGAAAAATCTTGTAATAACACAAAAAGATTCTGTAAGGGAAATAATGGGTCTGTAGTGGTGAACAATTAATTGTCCGCAAATAAATTAGCAGGTACTCTAAACCTGGAATCGTGACACCTGTAAGGTCAGGATTATGTCGTATAAGGTTCGTGAGGGGTCCGATTGCAAGGACAAAAAGGGTTGGCGAAAGTGGGCACCCCTGTCTCTTCCTCCTTGTGGTCCGTATAGGAGTCAGGTGCTGCCTCCGCTACATACTGGGTCAGTGCCCTTTTCTTATACTAAAACGTTTGTCACCTTGTGGGACGGTGCAACCGAATGCAGTGCCTGGCGGCCTTGTAATAAATCAGTCAGATTATAGCCCAGTGGTGTAACCCACCTTTTCAGTGGACATCGTAAGGTCAGGATTCACACGTTCGGAAAATGTGCGGATATCTGCACAGAAAACACCTGTGGACATTCCCTATATTTCCCCGACAGGCGGTAGGACCGCTTAGAGATGCGCCGTATCATAGACGTCAATGCATTTCCTTGCGGATTTGTCTATTTTTTCTGTGGATGCTTAAATCAGAAAATTTGCAGCAGAAACATCTGGCACGGAAATCCTGCCATGTGAATAGTGGAGCAGAATCCCATTAAAATCAATAGGACTCTGCTGCAGCAGAATGCCCGTGTGGAATAGTCTTAGTGAACATGGCCTAAGAGATAGCTTCTTTGATTATGGAAACTTTTAATAGTCAACTATGTGCTTCAAATTCCATCAAATGATCTACATTGCAGGTATAAACCGAGCTGAGGAATGAGCGGCCTCCGGATGTCAGACGCTATTAAACAGATTGGTCACAAAATACTCTCCCTAATTCTGGGTAGGATAATAAACTGAAGAAGCTCTGTTTGGAAACCAGGGACTAATTGAATGTAAAAATTATATATATATATATATATATATATATATATATATATATATATATATTCCAAGTGATGAGTGGCACCGTGTGGGATTCAAATCCCTGGATCCAGGCAGGTGCTCAGTCCTATGATGGACTCGACCGAAATGTCCCAAACAAGTATGATTCCAAGAAGATTAGGGCGGCACTCCAGCGATCCATTGTACAAAAATAACTTTATTCACCCAATAGTGAAGCAACGTTTCAGCCTTCTCAATGAGGTCTTTCTCAATAGTGTTGAGCGGCATAGGCCATATTCGAATTCGCGAATATTCGCGAATATATGGACGAATATTCGTCATATATTCGCGAATATTCGCATACTCGTTATATTCTCATTTTATTTTCGCATATGCGAAGATTCGCATATACGAAAATTAACATATGCGAAAATTAGCATACACAAAATTAACATACGGTAATTTTCGCATATGCGAATTTTCACACGCCAGTCTCACACAGTAGTATTAGAGCCTTCTTTACACCACACAAGCTGGAAGCAGAGAGGGGTGATCACTGTGATGTGTACTGTGAAAAAATAAAATAAAAAATAAAATGAATATTCGTAATTACGAATATATTGCGCTATATTCGCGAAATTCGCGAATTCGCGAATATGCGATATTCGCGAATATTATTCGAATTGCGAATATTCGTGAGCAACACTATTTCTCAAGCATGCTTGAGAAAGACCTCATTGAGAAGGCTGAAACGTTGCTTCACTATTGGGTGAATAAAGTTATTTTTGTACATTGGATCGCTGAAGTGCCACCCTATTCTTCTTGGAATATATATATATATATATATATATATATATATATATATATACTAATCATGTACCAATTATGAGCAATCAAAACAATATAATAATAATAATAATAAATAGTGTTGCTCGCGAATATTCGCAATTCGAATATTATTCGCGAATATCGCATATTCGCGAATTTCGCGAATATAGCGCTATATATTCGTAATTACGAATATTCGTTTTATTTTTTATTTTTTTTTTTATTTTTTCTCCACAGTACACATCACAGTGATCACCCCTCTCTGCTTCCAGCTTGTGTGGTGTAAAGAAGGCTCTAATAGTACTGTGTGAGACTGGCGTGCAGAAATGCGCATATGCGAAAATTAACATGTATACATTTCCGCATATGCGAATATTCGCGTATGCTAATTTTGGATATGTTAATTTTCACTGTTAATTTTTGCATACGCGAATTTACGCCTATGCGAAAATAAAACGAGAATATAACGAATATGCGAATATTCGCGAATATATGACGAATATTCGTCCATATATTCGCGAATATTCGCGAATTCGAATATGGCCTATGCCGCTCAACACTAATAATAAAGTGCATAAAATCATATTACAGTACAATGTTGCATTTTACTTTGATTTTATTATTGATTTATTATTGATTTTATTAATCACATATGTGTTTGCATTATGTTACTTATATCTGCAGAGTTATTTTATGAATTTTGCACTAATATTATGCACTTAAGCACTTTGTTCACGATAAATGTATAACACAGAAATACAAATATGTAACATTGTAATGTAATATGATGATTTTATGCACTTTATTATTATTATATTTTTTTGATTGTTCACAATTGGTACCTGATTGGTACCCCTGTATATTTATGGTTTGATCACATTTGTGCACTGCTTGATAATGGCCGGATGAGCCGGTTGAAACGTCGTTGCTTTTTTTTCTGAAACACTTGTTTTTTACCATGGAATAAAAAAAACAATTTTTTTCTTGCACCTTATATTGGAGTGTGCGCTGCTGCGGTGAGATCCTTTTGTTATAGTGAATGTGGAGTCATCTTCAACCAGGACTCTAGAAGCTGCTTTGCACCGGACACTTTTCTTCATTGAATTTGGTTGTGCTGCTTTTTCACATAAAGAAAAAAACAAAAAAATGTAAAATATATAATATATATATATATATATATATATATATATATATATATATACAAAAAATAGGATGCAGCACACCACAAATTGCAATCAGGAGTGTTGGTTTATTCCATAACGTGCAGAGGACAACGTTTCGCCAGCCTCATGCTGGCTTTCTCAAGTTGAAAAGGCCAGCGTGAGGCTGGCGAAACGTTGTCCTCTGCACGTTATGGAATAACCTGATTGCAATTTGTGGTGTGCTGCATCCTATTTTTTGTATTTGGATTAAGGAACCGGTGGACCCAGGCTCCAACTATGCGAGCACCCCGAATCTACCTATATTTATTATTGATTGATGTGCTGCTTTTATTTGGATTTTATATATATATATATATATATATATATATATATATATATATATATATATATATATTTTTTTTTTTTTTTTTATTATTATTATTTATTTCTGTTTTTAATGTTTAAGTTACTTGCCCCAACTTATCTACAGAAAACCTCTGGTCTGGGTAAATGAAAGAAAACAACGTTTTCTAACAACAAAAATGTAAATGTGGAAAAACAACTAAAATGTAAATGTGGAAAAACCGGATCTTATTCAAGGACCAAAGAACAGGACTGACCCTTCTGGACTCACCACATTCCACTTGAAGGCACCAAACCCACCTGAAACTCCCCGAGATATTACAGGAAAGAAGAGAGGAGGAGCAGATCACCGGTGAGATAAAGGTTCTCGTTCACTCAAAAGGGCGATTTAAAAAAACACATCTGGTTTCTTCAAAAAACAGCGCCTCCCCTGTCCTCATGTTGTGTATGGTATTGCAGCTCGGTTCCATTAAAGGGTTACTCCGCTCCTATCCAAAGAATAGGGGATAAGGTGTCTGATCGTGGGTCTCCCGCAAGACAGGAAATTTTAAGGGTGCGTTCCCACCTGGCGTATACGCAGCGTATTTCACGCTGCGCAAAATTTGCGTCAGCAGCGGGAAATACGCTGCATATTCCTTGCTCACTATACACACAGGGCTTACTGGTGGCAGCCCTATGTGTGCAGTGAGTTTTGGAGGCGGGGCCGCGTGTCACAGTCACTCTGGCACACGGCCCCGCCTCCAAAACTCACTAGACGCACAGGGCTGCCGCTGGAAAGCCCTGTGTGTATAGTGAGCAAGGAATACGCAGCATATTTCCCGCTTCTGCTGCAAATTTTGCACAGCGTGAAATATACGCCAGTTGGGAACGCACCCTAAACGAACATTGGGTTCCTGTGGTAGTGGTCGTGACATCAAGGCCACGCTCCCACCATTCATGTCTATGGGAGGGGGCGTGTCGATAGACACGCCCCCTCCCATAGACATGAAAGGAGGGGCGTGGTGAGATGTCATGGGGGGCGAGGCTGTAACATCACGATCACAGCCTCCAACTCTGAGTATTCAAAACAAAAATGTTCAGAACTCTGGAGCACCAGAGTACCCCTTTAAAGGGAATAAAGCAAAGATGTAATACCACACACAACCTGAGAACAGGGGTGGTGCTCTTTTTCAAAGAAATCAGCTCTGTTTTTCTAATTCTTCATTATCTCTTTAGAAGAAATGGGTCAGCTGCAGACACCATTGGATAGCGCTTAACAAACTGTACCATTCCTAGAGCTGATGGTCTAGACAAATGTATAAAATTGCCTTCTTATTTCTCAGCCAAGTGTCAAGGAGGTGGAGCCGAGTTGCTCAAGTGCCAAAGACTGCCACGCCTCCATGCTCACCTTTAACTCCCAGCCCCTTTTTTATTGTAAGCCAAACGCCTGTACATCAATCAAGGAAGGGTGGGAGGTGAGGACGAGCAAGGAGGCGTGCCAGAATGTGGCAGCTTGGCTCCACCTACTTGACACTTGGCTAAAAAAATAAAAGGGCAATTTTATAAATTTGGCAACCACCATCAGCTCCAGTAAAGGTACAGTTTACTTTTATAAACCATCCAATGGTGTTTGCAGCTATTAGCAGCAAACACAGATTCCCTATAATGTCTGCTTGCAGCGGGCACGCGCAAAACCATCGGACGTGCGCCATCTCATAGACGTCAATGCGGTCCAGCAGAGTGTCACCCAAAGGCCATGTTCACACGGGATAATTTCCGTGCGGATGCAGCATGTGGGAGATGTTCTGGCAGAGAATTCTTCTATACATATATGGGGGAGATTTATAAAAACCTGTGTAAAGGAAGAGCAGTGCAGTTGCCCATAGCAACCAATCAGATCGCTTCTTTCATTTTTAAAGAGATCTGTGGAAAATGAAAGAAGCGGTCTTATTGGTTGCTATGGGCAACTGCACCGCCCTTCCTCTCGCAATTATGGTTTTTAGAGGCCAAAAAATGCTGTGGCCAGATTGGAAGTCAATAGGACAGTGGTCTCCAAACTTTAGACCTCCAGAGGTTGCAAAACTACAACTCCCAGCATGCCCGGACAGCCAACGGCTGTCCGGGCATGCTGGGAGTTCTAGTTTTGCATCATGCAGAGGTCCACAGTTCCAAGATCAATGCAATAGGGAAATATGAAAGGCTTTTATTTATTTATGCAATAATTAATTTAATACATAAACAAATACATGTTTTTTAATTTTAATGTTTTTTCTGGCACTCCCCCCCCCCCCCCTTCCCTCTAATTCTTCAACAGAAATCATTGAATCACATGACTTGGGATAAGAAAAATGCAGGGGGTAAAACTCCTATTAACAGGTGCCCATACTATTTTATGGGGACACACACACACACACAAAAACTGCATCATGAAGATTTTTTTTTTATTTTACTTATTTTTTAAATTATTATTATTATTATTTTTAATTTTAACAACTATTTTATTTCATTTATCTTTCTTCAGGTCAAAAAAAAAAATGACAAAAATTGTGTCTGACCGTAGCCTAACAACCGCAACCCCCCCCCCCCCCCCCAAAAAAAAAAAAAAACACATCTGTATAAGGCCGGGTTCACACTGCGTCTTTGCTTCTGTATGACGTATACCGCAGTGTGAACCCGACCATTTGTAAGCGGCGATAGAGGCAACAGTAACAGTTCTGGTACCGCATTGTGGGTTCTATTCACAATTAGTGTTGAGCGCGAATATCCGAAATTCAAATTTTTACCACGAATATCGGCACCTCGAGATTTTGCAAATATTTTGAATATAGTGATATATATATTCGTATATTTGCGAATATCGGCACTTCCAGTCAGAGGACACTGATCCCTTCTTTTAGGTGAAAGCTATAATTGCGCATGGGCACTACGCAAATTTAATTATGCATTTTCGCATGAAAAAATAAAAAACAAACATAGCGAATATGTGTATTCGTCCATATAGTCGCGAAATAGCGCAAATTTGAATATGGCCCCTGCCGCTCATCACTAAATTTCACAATTGCAGTTTTTTTTTTTTAAAGAGACAGGCCCCCATTTATAAGGCAGCTTATTTGGCTAAAATGCCACAAAAGATGATGCGCGCCATTTTTGGCAGTAACGGTTTTCCCAATGACTTATTGCTGTATATCCAGAGCTCACCCTACCACACCTATACGCTGCAGAGGAAACATTGTTTTTTTTTTTTTTTTTAGGTGCGCTGTGATTTGCTGAGAGCTCTGGGCGGAGTCAGCAGTAGTGGGCGGGGTCAGTAGACACCTGTGGGTCATTTCTCATGCTGTGGGATTAGGGCTTCAGTAGTTGAGTTGGTTACAGGATCTCTGGAACCATGGGGGCCTGGAGGGGCGTGCTTGTTTTTTTGGTTGTCCTGTTGCAGAATGATTTGGGTAAGTCACCTTTGTGTGTGTACTATGTACCTCCTGCTCACACAAAGTATTTAGAGATATAGATGTAGCACAGATGAGTGTTGTTTGGTATAGTACTGCACTATTAGAGATACAGATGAAGCAGAGCTAAGTTTATTTGGTAAAGCACTGAGCTATTAGAGAAATATATGTAGCAGAGTTGGTCATTTGGTACAGCAGGTGAGCTGAGTTTTTATTTTATTTTTATTTAGTATAGCACGGCACTACGTTTTTAAGGATATGGATGTAGCAGGGCTGTGTTGGTAATTTGGTACAGCACAGCATTGAGGTTTTTAATTATACAGATGTAGCAAAGCTAAGTTTGTCCTTTGGCACAGTGGTGAGCTATTAGAGATATAGATGCAGCAAAGCTGAGTTTGGTACAGCACAGTACTGAGCTATTAATGATACAGATGTAGTACAGCTGAGTTTGGTACAGCACAGTACTGAGCTATTAATGATACAGATGTAGGACAGCTGAGTTTCGTGTAGCACAGTACTGAGCTATTAGACATACAGATGAAGCAGAGTTAAAGGGGTATTCCTGGCCAAAACTTTTTTTTTATATATATCAACTGACTTCGGAAAGTTAAACATCCAGAAAAAAATCTTAATCCTTCCAATAGTTATTAGCTTCTGAAGTTGAGTTGTTTTCTGTCTAACTGCTCTCTGATGACTCACGTCCAGGGAGCTGTGCAGTTCCTATGGGGATATTCTCCAATCATGCACAGCTCCCGTGACATGACATCATCATTGAGCAGTTATACAGAAAACTTCAGAAGCTAATAACTATTGGAAGGATTAAGATTTTTTTAATAGAAGTAATTTACAAATCTGTTTAACTTTCCGGAGCCAGTTGATATATATATATATAGGTTTTGCCTGGAATACCCCTTTAAGTTTAACTGGTACAGCACAGCACTGAGCTATTAGAGAAATACATGTAGTAGGGCTAAGTTGGTCATTTGGTACAGCAGGCGAGCTGAGTTATTTTTATTTATTTAGTATAGCACGGCACTAAGTTTTTATGGCTATAGATGTAGCAGAGCTGAGTTGGTAATTTGGTACAGCACTGAGGTTTTTATTACACGGATGTAGCAAAGCTAAGTTTGTCATTTGGCACAGCACTAAGGTTTTAGAGATACAGATGAGGCAAAGCTGTCAGGGCATGCTGGGAGTTGTAGCTTTGCAACAGCTGGAGGACCACCGGTTGCACACCACAGCCTTATAAGGAAACCTTTTGGAATGTCTCCTTTAAAAGACAAATCCAGCTCTGCTACATCTGTACATGTGCATATTTTTTCAATAGCAAATACATAATATCCACGTGTAAAGCAATGCTAAAAATGAAAAGTAATCTACTCTGTATGGCAACTCATCATATTCAAGATCTCTGCTTGCTGTCAGTGGGTGGAAACATTCTGGTTTACATATAGAGGTTAAAGGTGTTGTCCAAGATTAGAAGGGGGGGGGGGGAGTTGATTTCTTCCGAAAACCAGCGCTGCCCCTGTCTTCAGGTTGTGTGTGGTATTGCAGCTCAGTTGCATTGAAGTGAACAGAGCCAAGATGTAATACCACACACAACCTGAGGACAGGGGTGGTGCTGTTTTTGGAATAAATCAACTCTCACAGAGAGGGAAAGCTCTGATACACTGTAACGACTCATGCACCTATCTCAGTTATACATAAGTGAACAGTTTAACCCTTGTATGTATTTACATATTGCATTTATTTTTCTCACTGCAATTTTTACCAATGTGAAAACACTCCATGGAGCAACACCCACCTATACCCGGGATGCTACAGTACAGATTGACTTTACAGCTCATGCAACTGCCCTTTGGATGCAAACGACTGCTTCCATTTAGAGATGAGCGAACTTACAGTAAATTCGATTCGTCACAAACTTCTCGGCTGGGCAGTTGATAACTTATCCTGCATAAATGAGTTCAGCTTTCAGGTGCTCCGGTGGGCTGGAAAAGGTGGATACAGTCCTAGCAAAGAGTCTCCTAGGACTGTATCCACCTTTTCCAGCCCACGGGAGCACCGGAAAGCTGAACTCATTTATGCAGGATAAGTCATCAACTGCCGAGCTGAGAAGTTCGTGACGAATCAAATTTACTGTAAATTCGCTCATCTCCACTTCCATGCACTGGCACCAAGCAGAGATCTTTAAAATTGGTGTTGAATCAAATGTTAGAAGTTTGCCAAACGTTTTTGCATTCAATGAATCCTGCCTTGTCTTATTGGATGGAAAGTTGATGCCTCTATGACGGTGACCTCCAACCTAAGCCGTTTCAGCTGTTGCGCAACTACAACTGCCAGCATGCCCTAAGAGTCTGTGACTATTGGGGCAGACAGCCCTTTGTAGTTTTGCACTTGATGGATTAGAAAAACACTGCTCTTTTTTGCAGATGCAGCACCACTCCTGTCCTCAGGTTATGTGTAGTACTGCAGCTTGGTCGCGTTTACTTCAATGGAGCCAAGCTGTAATACTACACACAACCTGTAGACAGGAGTGGCGCTGTATGTGCAATAAAGTAGCAGCGTTTTTTCTAATAGTGGACAACCCCTTGAAGTGTCAGGGGTTGGGGAACACTTCTATGGCAACAGAATCACATGGAAAAATCACAATTGGGGGGGGGGGTAATTTATTTTGATGTTACCTGCACTATTTATTTATTTATTTTGTGATGGTCATCTTCGATACAGCATGTTTACTATGCATTTGCGCCATTCTGGGGTGCATTTCCGTTAAGCTCACTTTTGCTTTCTGATACATGTTAGGGGGTGCGGCTTAGATGGAGTAAAGGTGACCCTTTTTAAAGTCAGAAATCTTTATATAATAATTTTTTTTTTTTTTTTTTATCAGTCATTTTTTTATTTTTTATATTTTTGTTACTGTCCCCAACATGTACAAAAATTACACAACATCAGAAAAATTTAGTAATATAAACTTGTATGTAATATAATGTGATATTAAGTGCGGGGGGGCAGATGGTGTCAGTTTTGCTACTGCAATAAACTTGCAAGTTTTAGGACACACATGATTTTTACATATGTTGAATGTTTTACCTTCTTTTTTTCCCAGCATACACTGCTGCGCCTTTATTGTGCAGGTCAAGTGTTTGCCAAATTAATCCAACCCAGAATACCATCATTTTAGAGAAACCATTCTGCTTCGCTACACAAGCAACGATAGCCAGCGTCATCCTATATGTAGCGAAGAACTGTAAGTCTGTAAATGTATTGCTTCATGTTGGTCTATGTATGTATGTATGTATGTATCCTTTCCCTACTTCTATAATACTGCCTCCTATGTACAAGAATATAACTACTATAATACTGCTCCAATATTCAAGAATATAACTACAATAATACCGCCCCTATATACAAGAATATAACTACTATAATACTGCTCCTATATACAAGAATATAACTACTATAATACTGCTCCTATATACAAGAATATATCTACTATAATACTGCTCCTATATACAAGAATATAACTACTATAATACTGCTCCAATATTCAAGAATATAACTACAATAATACCGCCCCTATATACAAGAATATAACTACTATAATACTGCTCCAATATTCAAGAATATAACTACAATAATACCGCCCCTATATACAAGAATATAACTACTATAATACTGCTCCTATATACAAGAATATAACTACTATAATACTGCTCCTATATACAAGAATATATCTACTATAATACTGCTCCTATATACAAGAATATATCTACTTTAATACTGCTCCTATATACAAGAATATATCTACTATAATACTGCTCCTATATACAAGAATATATCTACTATAATACTGCTCCTATATACAAGAATATATCTACTATAATACTGCTCCTATATACAAGAATATAACTACTATAATACTGCTCCTATATACAAGAATATAACTACTATAATACTGCTCCTATATACAAGAATATAACTACTATAATACTGCTCCTATATACAAGAATATAACTACTATAATACTGCTCCTATATACAAGAATATAACTACTATAATACTGCTCCTATATACAAGAATATAACTACTATAATACTGCTCCTATATACAAGAATATAACTACTATAATACTACCTCCTATATACAAGAACATTACTACTATAATACTGCCCCCTATATACATGAACATTACTACTATAATACTGCTCCTATGTACAGGAATGTGAAATGCCAGAATAATAAAAGGATTTTTGCTTTTCATCCTATTCCCAGTGGCTCAGAAGTGTCCATACATGTGGTTTGAATATTGTAGCCTTTAAATTGTGTAACTTGGTTCCTCCCACATTTTGGAGCCCTCCACAATAGGCTGCTGGAATTTACCATCTGACAGAACTGGTGTAGCGGGGTCAGGTTTGTAGGGCTCATTGTTCACACACAAGAAGGCTCTCTTCACCCCAACCCCCCACACTCCGCAATCTCTAGAATGGGGCCCCTGAAAGCGCCTAAGATACCCAGCACTCGAGTATCTCTGGCGCTCCCATTGAAATGAATGTATGACATGTCATCGTCAGCTTCATGATGTGCGGAAAGCAGGGGCCCCATTCTGGAGATGGGGGGGGGGGGGGGTAGCATTCGGACCCCCTGCAATCAGACACTTATCCCCCTACCTACAAAGTTAAACGCCCACCTGTTCTCCAGATGCCCAATGTACACCTAGCAATTTCCACGTACAAGCCTCCTTTTTATATTTATCGTACATATGTACAGAACTTGCTGGGTATGGTTGTCTGTGACCCAACCTCCCCACGTGGACCTGCATCTCTCAATGCCCATCTGGACATTCTTGTATATATGAAAGTACTTCGCAGCTACCCACCTCCAATGAACGTACATGATGTCAGGTAACCTATCTGAGCCTTCTGAAGACGTGACATCCTTTTTCTGGAATTTTCCATGCTATTTAAAGGCAGTCAACTTGGTGTATGTAAACTTCTGACCCACTGGGATTTTCACCTAGGGAATTGGAATTAAATGATCTGTTTGTAAACATTTCTCGGAAAAATTGTCACATACAGAGGGGAATCTGAAAAAACTAAAGATTGTTAGCATGGAATCTGGGGAGGGGAGAAACATGTTTTATTAACATCAATCTCCCTTTTTTTTGGAAATGTATAACAACTATAACATATAACACTGACCCCTATGGACAGAAGTATAAATCAGAATTTTTATTCATTTTTTTTTAAGCTGCTGTTAACAACAATTTGGCTTTGACAAATTCCTATTCCTCAACGAATGGTGGAAGTACAGCACCATATGCAGCTGGCACCTTTGCAAATCCCAACTGCGCCGAGAACCCCACAATCGCTGCCGTAAGCAACAACACCTTCCGTGTGGGGAACACTTTGGACTGCTTCAATGCCCAGTACTGCAATGGACCTCTCGCCAATAACACAGCTTACAGGTACACACTCATTTATATACGGGTCTGCATTGCAATACCAGATGCGGCCAACATACAGGAGGGCGCTGTTTCTAAAAATCAGACTGAGTGTTGGGGAAGAGGGGGTCAACAATAAATTTTCCATTCTACCTTGGTGGGGATATTTAGGTAGTGGATTAGGACAGACAGACTCCTATTTCATGATCTGGTTGGATGGTAATTTGAATCGGTTATTTTTTCCTTAGGTTTCTGTATGCTTTTTACGATGCAAGTAATAATATATTGACAAGTTCAAGTTGGTCCGCTCCAATCTCCACCAGGCAAGGTAAGGATCAATATATAAGGATAGAAATCAGTGGCCTATTACAAAGACCAATGTGTCCTCTGCTGATCATTGGAACAAAATAGAAGCAACGCTAGGATAGTTGTGTGCCACTTAGTCTACGCTCAGCTCTGTTCATCTTTTTCCAAGGGACTGCATGGTTAGCCATTCACTATAACCTTCTGTAAACTGTGGGGAATCCAGTAGGGAAGTGCTCAGTTTCCCTACAGTGCCCCCACAGGACAAACAAAGCATAACTATAGTTCCCATGAAAATCCAAAGGCTGTATGTGTACTACCATGACATGTTAGGACCGCCATAAGAGATGAGAAGCCTGGACAGTGCCCTCTTCTAAACCCAAGTTCTTTATTTTCTCTTCCAGGTAAAAATTCAATAAACATAGACACCTGGCCCGGTAGAAGAAGCGGTGGGATGATCATCATCACCTCCATCCTCAGCGTGTTGATGTTCTTCATCTTGGCAGGCTTTGTGGCCGCAGTGATTACATATTTTATGTAAGTACCTTGTTTCTCAGAATGGTTTAGAAATCCTAGGGCTTCAGTATGAAGAAGAGAGAATGCCAAGGGTGTAGATCCAGTTTATGGTAAGCTGTAATTGGCAACTCGAATAACATTGGACAGACATGTAGATTAAAGTGGGTTTGGCCAAGCATCTAAACAATGGGGGGGGGTCTCTCTACTATCCTCTCCTGATAAAATAAAAATGTATGTTTGCCCGCGTATGCCAAGATGTTGAAGGACCTGCTCCTTATGCCAACAGCTATGGCCATTTTTACAGTCTATTCTCCAGCTCCGCTTCAGTTTTGAGGCCTAGTACCCGATCACGTCTACTCTGCCGCCATTGACATACCAGCTATATCTTCACAAAGGTTTGTTGTATTGGCCTGGAGCCTGTCTACAGCAGACCAGTCATTCTGCCTATATTTCTACCTAAAAGTGAGTTATGATTTTGAAATCTGCTCTGTTGGATCTCCAAAAATCTGATTAATAGTCATGGGAACATCATTTGTTTCTTAGTTCTGTACTGGTTGCTGCAATATAAACTCATATACAAGGCAGTAGTGGAGAACAGCTTCATTTCAGTCTTATCCTGCCATTCCCTATCTTTCCTCTACATTTGTAATCAGATTTTTCTATAAAAATTGAGGAGGACCTTTTGTAAATGTTTGAACTTGTTCATCAAGTATATCTTCTTCTTTGAAACAGGACACCAGCGAAAGAACAAGAGCCTACCAGACATGAAAGTCGGTCTTCTCATACTGTGCAGCAAAAGGCTGAAGGAGGCGCTCCAAGCGTCGAAGTCACGGAACGCTATGCTATCAGCCCGCAAGCCTAAAGGAGCTCCTGAAAAGTCAAGCTGAAGATTATTTTGTGACTTTTGGACATAGACATTTGATGATGGTCATGATTTCAATGTTGACTGTTAGTAGGGGGTGGATATTACTGAAGTCTATATAATGCCTTTTAGTATGACGTGGTTCTCATAATGGTTTACGACTTATGTACTGGAGACTAGGGGAACCCAGTACATAAGTACCTAACCCCTATCCATAGGGTCTGACACCTGGGACCCCATGCAATCTCCTGCCCAGCACCCCTGCTTTCTCCATGCACGGATTACTGCCAACCATGGCACAAAGCAGTGGCCTACACGCCCCTTATGTGTCTCTATGGGAGAGCCAGAAATACACGAACAGTGTATCTTTGGCTCTCCCATAAAAATGCATTGAGGGGTGTCAACCCCTGTGCAATGTGGTGGTTGACACAGCTCCATGCATGGGAGAGACGGGGAGTCCCAGCTGCCAGACCCTCCCCGATCAGACACTATTTGTTCAGGATTCCCAGTTCTAAATTGGCACCCACATTGTTCCCCCTACTTTACTTAGGATCCCCCCCCTTTTTTTTTTCTCCTCTCCCCCCTTCATATTATCTATTTTTTTTTATTGTATAGATACTGAAGATAACACACAATGTATAGTGTTAATATTTCATGTTGGCGTGTACAAATGGTCATATTAATGGAGCCTCCCCCCCAAGGTTTGGATTGTTGAGAAGGAGATTCTCGATTTCTTTAAGTTTTTGTACGTTATAAGTGAACTTTAAAGATGTGGAAAAGTTGGAATGGTCACAGGGGCTGCTGTGGCCTAAGCTGTTTTTAAGAAAATGTTGAATTGCTTTGTAACTTTTTTTTTTTCTCTGAATAAATTTGTTTTGTGTAATTGACCAGTCTTACCATTTGTGTATAAGGATCCCAGCAGGATTTTTATCGTTTTAATGTATACAGCTCCTATGCAGACCTGATTCCGGAGTAGTCTGATCGTGGAATCTTGCTGCCTCTTACGCCAGGTTCACATTACAAATCGGGCCTCTGAGTCTCTGATATGTCTGCAGAATCTTCAAATCGGCTGCCAATATATCTGTGCCTGGATCAGCACGAGCCCTAGTCAATTCGATGACCCAAATGTAATCAATGGAAAATTACTAAAATGTAGTTGTCTAAGTTCCTTATCAGAGTTTAGGCTTGGACTGAAAAGTGCGGCAAACTACACTTCTCAGTCCAAGCCAAAACTCTGATCCACTCAAAGTGGCCTGAACGCAGTCACTAGGGGGGACATGTATCATTCCCTTTTAGACTACTTTTCGAGTCTACAAATTTAGCGCAATTGCGCTTTTGTCTTTGTGCTGTGTTTTTTTTGGTGGATGAATTTCTAAAGTTGGTGTACCGTACACCACTTAATCCAGTGGACTAGTATGTATGTAAAATTGGATGTATTTTTTTTGCGCAATTGCGTTTTTTTTTTTTTTTTTGCAAAAATAGACTACAAATCTACGAGTGGTAGCAAGGACACGTAGAAAAGTGTCGGACGATGCAGGGGCCAGCCCTCTGCACTGCAATCCTACAACTACTCCAATCATGGGACAGAATCTGTACCATGATGGGAGTAGTTGTAGTACCGCAGTTTTGAGGGACGGCTCCTGCACATCCCCCGACTGCGGGACTCTATTGGGACTGTTAAGACTACTACTCCCATCATGGACAGACCCCGCTGTAGTCCTGGGGCTGAGGTGCAGATTGCACCGGGTCATTCTGCAGAGACCCGCTGCGATCCGCAATTATTAACTTAAAAAGCCGGCAGTACAAGCGGCTTGACTGCGCTGCTGCTGGCTCCTGTATACACTGTCATAATTCATAATCCCCGCCGCCGGAACACGGGAGCTCTTGACATGTTAACTATCCACCAGAGCTCCCGTGTTCCAGCGGGGATTATGAATTATGACAGCTGTATACAGAAGCGGCAGTGCAGTGAAGCCGCATGTGCCGCCGGATCCTGTATACGCTCTCATAATTCATAATCTCCGCCGGAACACGGGAGCTCTGGTGAATAGTTATTAACCAATCAGAGCTCCCATGTTCCGGCGGCAGGGTTTATGAATTATGACAGTGTATACAGGAGTCGGCGGCGGCAGCGTAGTGAAGCTGCATGTACCGCCGGCTTTTTAAGTTAATAATTGCGGATCGCAGCGGGTCTCTAGAGAGTGACCTGCTGCGATCTGCACCTCAGCCCCAGGACTACAACTACCATCATGGACTGAGTCTGTCCATGATGGGAGTAGTTCTAACAGTCCCAATAGAGTCCCGCATCTGGGGATGTGCAAGAGTCGTCCCTCAGCACTGCGGTACTACAACTATTCCCATCATGGGACACAATGACCCATGATGGGAGTGGCAGTCCAAGGGACAGATCAGCAGAGGGACAGATCGCACTGGGTCTCATTCCCCTGCAACCTTTACTACTCTGCCCCCTAATGATGACATCATTAGGGGGCGGAGCTACACAGTCCAGGCATGAAGCCAGGGTGTTAAGTATGGCTCTGTTCTCATTATGCGTTTTACATAATGGGAACAGAGCCTTTCTGGCAGTGTGCTCCCAAACAGGGAGACTCCAGCTGTTGTAGTTCAGCAACAATTGGAGGCTCCCAGGGGAGAGCGCAAAAAAAAAAAAAAAAAAAAAAAAAAACCTTTTTTCGTGTTTCTTTTTTTCTCATTTCAGATACGTGAATGCAGAGGATTACATCAGATTCGGTGGACTGCGACTGACCAGCGTTTTTTTAAATGTGAATAAAAGGGTTAACGAGTGCTGTGGGGGAGTATTTTTTTCAATGTCGTGTTTTTTTTATAATAAAATTTTCAGGCTCGGTAGTGGAAGGCATCTTGTAGACGGAATCCATTACTAAGCCGGGGCTTAGCGTTTAGCACCAAAAACAGCTAGCTCTAACCTCCCAATTATTACCCCGGTACCCACCACCACAGGGGTGGCGGGAAGAGCAGGTACCAACAGGCCCCGGAGCGTCAAATATGGTGCTCCTGGGCCTAGGCGGTAACAGGCTGGCGTTATTTAGGCCTCACCATTCCTGGTAACGTCAGGCTGTTGCTGCTTGGTTGGTATCTGGCCGATACTGAAAATCTAGGAAACCTTATGCATTTTTTTAAATGATTACCAGATCAGCCTGCACTGGGGTTGTAGGCACTCTGTAAAACTTTACTGAGTCAGTCCTGTTAGGAGGCCATCAAGATCTGTTTGCTGCTCCAAACAGATGTCCTCTCACTGGGAATACTACTCGGGTAGAGGGAGAGGATTGTAAGGGGTCAATTCCTCCTATTGTCTAAGGGTACGCTCACACGCACAAAATTTTTTGCGGGTTTTCCGCTGTGTATTTGAAAGCGAGCGGGCTCTTCTCGGCTGTCCGCAGCTGATTTTCCGCAGCGGAATGTATACTGCGGAAAATTCCGCCGCGGACAGCCAAGAAGAGCCCACCCACTTTCAAATACGCAGCGGAAAACCCGCTAAAAAATCTGCGCGTGTGAACGTACCCTAAAGTAGATTTGACTATCTGAAGCTTTCCAGCTTGTGCACTCTGACCTGTATAAGGAAAGTATGACCTGAGTATGGTTGGGCTCTCTAGTAGGCATGGCATGTATGGGCATTATCTAACAGGCACTGTCTTTGGAGGCCTTTCTGGCAATAAGGTCCTCAATATGGCAACCTCTGCCATAGAGTTTTGGAAAGTGAGATAACTTTATACTTAACAGGCACCTCCCTGGGGTGGTGGGGGGATGCTAATGCCTGTAGGGTACAGGTCAAGTATTCTCTGTAGCGCAATGATCTCCAAACTATGGACCTTTCAGAGGTGGCAAAACTACAACTATCAGTATGCAACATCTGGGTTCACAGACCACTACTGTCGAGGCTACAATGCATATATAAACAGGTGACTTGTAACATCTATGGCAAAAATGTGGCATGGGAAGCAAAGACAGGAATGCGGCCAAACTCGTTTTTGGGTTGGATTCTTGCAATTCTTTGTTTTTGTACGTGACAAAGTATCTCTACCCCCCCCCCCCCCCTGTATAGAGTGTCATCAAATAGGGGTGCACAAAACTACCCTTCTAAAGTCATTTCAGGACAAACTTGTTTAGAGTGTACATAAGAGATTCCAGCATGAACCACCCTTCTATCCATGTGAATAGAGGTGTGTTAAGGTATCAGTGCGGGACAATAGTAGAAGTACTAGGGATCAGTCACAATTCTCACAGCTTTTCTGTTTTCCTGAATGGCAATTCATATAACATATTTTTCTCTATCATTCGGGAAATCTTCAGACACTTTCACATTTTGTTATGTTGAGGCCTTGTGCTAAAATAAAAATTTAAGTTTCTTCCCCCTCATCATTTTGCACTCAATACCCCCAAAATAAACAAAATTTTTAAAATTATTGCAAATTTATTAAAAAGGAAAAAAAAATATATATTTTGCATGGACTTGTGTGTTTACACCCTTTACCGTGACACTTGAAATTCATCTCTGGGGTCTCTCATTTTCTCTTCATCACCTCTGAGATACCTTGATCAGTCACCTGGAGTAAAATCAGATGATTGGACAGGATTTGGGACGACACAGCCCTGTGTATATAAGGCCCCACAGCTGACAATGTATATCAGAGAAAAACACAAGCCATGAGGTGGAAAGGATTGTGTGGAGGCACAGATCTGTAGAAGGCAACCAAAATGTCAACTATTACTACAGCTCAATTCTAAGCATCATGTCTGGAGAAACCAGGCACTGCCCAATACCATCCCTACAGTGATCATGGGGGGGGCAGCATCATGTCTGGAGGAAACCAGGCACTGCCCATCACCTGCCCAATACCATCCCTACAGTGATCATGGTGGGGGCAGCATCATGTCTGGGGGAAACCAGGCACTGCCCATGACCTACCCAATACCATCCCTACAGTGATCATGGTGGGGGCAGCATCATGTCTGGAGGAAACCAGGCACTGCCCATCACCTGCCCAATACCATCCCTACAGTGATCATGGTGGGGGCAGCATCATGTCTGGAGGAAACCAGGCACTGCCCATCACCTGCCCAATACCATCCCTACAGGGATCATGGTGGGGGCAGCATCATGTCTGGAGGAAACCAGGCACTGCCCATCACCTGCCCAATACCATCCCTACAGTGATCATGGTGGGGGCAGCATCATGTCTGGAGGAAACCAGGCACTGCCCATCACCTGCCCAATACCATCCCTACAGTGATCATGGTGGGGGCAGCATCATGTCTGGAGGAAACCAGGCACTGCCCATCACCTGCCCAATACCATCCCTACAGTGATCATGGTGGGGGCAGCATCATGTCTGGAGGAAACCAGGCACTGCCCATCACCTGCCCAATACCATCCCTACAGTGATCATGGTGGGGGCAGCATCATGTCTGGAGGAAACCAAGCTCTTTCCATCACCTGCCCAATGCCATGCCTACAGTGATCATGGTGGGGGCAGCATCATGGCAGAAGGTAGCTTCTGGATAGGCAGCACAAGCCCAGCTCTCAATAGTGCAGTGTTTGCATTGTACAGAGAAAAAGGTATTTGGTTCATTCAGCAGGAAAAAAAGAAGTCCAAGCTAACTGGGATAGTGCTGTGCCTCTCAGACCAGGATAAAAACCTGGTGAAGAGAGGACAAAAAGGAGTGGACCAATGGGCCTAGGAACTCCAACTGAAGGACTCATCAAGGTGTAGAGGTGTCCTTCATTATACGCATCATTATACGCTCTGTTCAGGTACTGGATGCACAGACTGGTTAAACTGGAAGGTTAAAATGTCTATTTTGTAAACAAAAAGAGATATATTCACCAGATCGTCTGGGCCTGTGGGTAATTGGGATCATCATAGACAAAAATATCACCCACAGCTATTGGCTGCTGTAATGATTCAACAATGGAGGGAACAGCCTTTAACTACAGTTATTACACTGGAATGCAGTGGATTGGAAAACTTTTGTGGTTCCAGAATCTTTATCATATATCTTTGTAGGGTTTGGATACTTCACATCCGCATTGCAGATTAACCCCCATGGCCTCTTCACCATTTTTCCTTGCAAAGCAGCGCCCCTGGCCATGTGGCTGTGTAGGGAACTGCAGGCAGCTCCATCCACTTGAAGTCAGCTTTGATCGAGTTCCTGTGAACCAGCATTGTGGTTTCTTATCTTCAGCTATGATTGGGTCCAGGATGTTAGACCCCCGCTTACCAGAAAGTGATGGAATATCCTAGTAATTTGTCATCACTATATGAGATAGAAATTTCCCCTGTGAGGGGTTATTTCTCAAAGACAACTCCACTCCTTATGTCCCTATGAAGCAATGTTTACATTAGCATAATATAGAGCCATTTTTGTGTGATGGCCAAAACTGCAGGTCAGACATTCATGAGTTTAGGTCATTAAAGAGTTACTCCACCCTTAGGGTACGAGCGGATTTAACACTGCAGATCCGCAGCTGAAGGACCTCTGTATGCTGCCTTTACATGTGCCTGCTTGGAGCGGCAATAAGCCACTACATGCAGACACACTGAAGCAATTTGCGAGTCGCCGCGCATGCGCTGTGTTATCGCACACATTGCAGCCGCTCCCCCTGCTCTAGGAGCTAGGCTGAGAGCTGCCACGATGTGCAAGTACATCGCAGTGTCTCTGCTCTTAGCGGCATATTGCCGCTCCAAGCATACACATGTAAAGGCAGCATACAGAGATCCTTCAGCGGCAGATCCACAGCAAAATACGAGTGGAAAATCTGCTCGTCTGAACGTACCCTTAGACATCTTATCCCCTATCTTTTGGATAAGGTGTCTGTTTACGGGTAGTCCGGCTGCTGAGACTCTCCTCTTTCTCCCCCCCCAGAGGCTTCTATACATAGAAGCTTGGAGCTTCTGTGTTCATCACGCCACGTCACGCCCCCTCCATTCACGTCTACTGGAGGGAGCGTGACAGCTAGCACATAGCCCTCATCTCTCCTCCCATAGACATGAATGAAGGGGGCGTAATGGTTGTGGTTGCCTGTCATCCGTACAGAGCGGAGTTCACTCAGATATTTTATCTACTATCCTTTGGATAGGGGATACATGCCTAGGGGTATCCCTGTAAACTAGGGGGTGGGCTGGGACTTGCAGCCATAATACAGACACAAAAATGCCTCTATATAAGCTGGTGTGAACCCAGCCTTAGTGTGTATAGAGGTCATATAGATGGGTTTCCGAGATACTCCATGTCCATGTACTTTCCCTATTTCAGCGTCAGACAAGACAAATTACTCATAAATGTAATTTTAACAGAAATACAGATTTCCTGACATCCATAAAACCAAGTGAATGACATAACTAAAGTAATATATGTAACAACAGAACAACTCTTTCCAAAATGGCAAATGCTTGTAAATATACAGGACTCCAGTAAATAAGAACAGAAACTTATAAGTGAATTAATTCATGTATAACCGGAGGAGCATCAGCTCTTATGGTTTACGGTCAGTGTCTTCTCCCTCTTCCTCGTCATCCTCTTCATAAGCAGTCAGGTCCAGAGTCAGCACTTCGCTACATAATTCTTCATGCTAAAAAAAAAGGACAGAAACCAAAGAACATTTAATACATATGAAACATTACAGAATTACATTAACCCCTTAAGGATGGACCCATTATTTACCTTAATGACCAGGCTCTTTTTTTTTTTTATTAATTCGACTGGGTCTCTTTAAATGGTAATAACTTTAGAATGCTTTTTCTTAGCGGAGCAATTTAGAGATAGTTTTTTGTGACATATTGTACTTTATATAAGTGGTTCATTTTTGTTGACACATGCAGAATTTTTTGTGAAAAACTCCAAAATATTGTGAAAAACTGGAAAATTTCTGGCGTTTTTTTCCAATTTTTTTTTTTATGGTGTACACTGTGCTGTGAAAGTGATGTTATATTTGTACTGTGAGTTAGTACAATTATGGCGATACCCATTTTATATA
Source organism: Hyla sarda (assembly GCF_029499605.1). Lineage (NCBI taxonomy): Eukaryota > Metazoa > Chordata > Amphibia > Anura > Hylidae > Hyla > Hyla sarda. The sequence continues at coordinate 404,902,390 of NC_079192.1, forward strand.
GCTGAACACATAAGAAAAAGAATTACGGAGCAGCTCACCAGTTCCAGGAGATCAGACATGTAACATCGCGGTCAGGTGGTGGGAGGACGGGGAGGCCGAGATGTTATGGGGGGAAACAGACGTCAGGGCCACTCGGCACCAGAGGTCGAACTGAACGTCGAACTTTGCTCCGTTCAGTTCGACCTCTGGTGCCGAGTGGCCCTGACGTCTGAAGTAATCAGACATTTGTAGGATAGTATGGAAGTAATCATACATTTGTAGGGTAGTATGCAAGTAATCAGACATTTGTAGGGTATAGTATGGAAGTAATCAGACATTTGTAGGGTAGTATGGAAGTAATCAGACATTTGTAGGGTAGTATGGAAGTAATCAGACATTTGTAGGGTAGTATGGAAGTAATCAGACATTTGTAGGGTATAGTATGGAAGTAATCAGACATTTGTAGGGTAGTACGGAAGTAGTCAGTAAGTGACTTCTTAATAATTTTTACTATCTGTGCAGCAGTGTTGCTCTTATATAGTCACAAGCAGCTTATTTATTACCTCTGTGCACACTCCGATCAGGGCATCAGCCTTGGAATAAAACTCCTCTTTCAGGGAAATCACCACTATCTGAATCTGCTCTCTGGACTGCTCTCTGATGTAACTTGTGACCTTGATACAAATATATAATCCACCCAGTCAGGTAGCGAACATACACAAGGGTTATTACCAACCATAATATACAGGAATATGTGAAGACGGCAACCCCATCTCCCGTCAATTAGCATATTCTTAGAGAGATCTTATTTTTACATTAAAATATGGGATAAGTGTCTAATCCTGTGCAGTTCTGACCTCTGGGACACCACACAATCTCACCACACCGTTTGCGCAATTCCTGATAAAGTGAATGTGAGTTACGTAAACTGCGTAACTTCCCACTTTGGCTACAGCAAGCTTTCCTCACCACCTCCTGTAGCCGCAAACAGGTCTGAGGTGGCTTTAACCCCTTAACGACGCAGGACGTATATTACGCAATATAACGCAGGGTCGCCGTGTGATATCGGATCGGTCCCGATGAACCCCTGGCTAATACCGGACATCAATGATTGCGGTGATGCCCGGTATTAACCCTTCTAAAGTAATAAAAAAGCATTCCAGGCAGCTCAGTCAGGCTGATTGGGACCACCGCGGTGAAATTGCGGCATCCCGATCAGCTGTTAGGACACGAGGAGGGTCCCTACCTGCCTCCTCGTTGTTCGATCGTCAATTCACTGCTCTGTGCCTGAGATCCAGGCAGGAGCAGTGGGGTGCCAATAACACTGATCAATGCTATTCTATGGCATAGCATTGATCAATGTCTGCAATCAATGTAATGCATGTTATAGTCCCCTATGGGGGCTATAACATTGCAAAAAAAAAAAAAAGTGGAAATTTTTTTATTTACCGAAAAATGCACTGCGTAGAAACGGAAGCTTTGAACAACAAGAAAAAAACGTGGTTTCAAATGGCAGGAAATGCTCAACCCCAAATGCAGTTGTGCTTTTATGCTGGGGGAGCAGATCTTGCGCATGTGGTCTGTTGCAAAGGGCAATCCCCAGCACAAAATGCATACAATGGGGGATGCCTGCAGAAGACTAAAAGTGCCACAATGGCATTCTACACCCGATAAAAAGTGTGGATGTGTAACATATAGAATAATATATAAATTTAGGTGCACTACTGTGGTAGATGTAGACAGTAACACATGACTAACCCTCAAAATGATGTTAAAATTGAGACATTAGCCAGTATATCCTTACATGAAGGACATACCTGAGCCCGCACACCAACGCCAAGGTTTCTCAAGTGGCACGGGACCTAACACTAAACCTAGCTGTGCCGTATGGGCAATACTAGGGGCCAGTGGGCAATTACAGCGGCATTAGATCCGACTCACAGCCTGCTCCCAGTTCACTCCAGTGTGGCTGGGCACACATACAGTGAGAGGAGGGAGGAAGGTTATGAGACTCACCCAAGTAGGCTGATATGTTGCCGGCACATTTTTTTCTTGTTGTTCAAATCTTGTACTTGGAGGTGTATAAACTGCAAATCTAATGCGCCTTAATCACTATTATAGGCAGCATTTTGGTGCACCTGTGCTGTGAAGCCAGGAACATATAAGCCTACTTGGGTGGGGCTCATAACCTTCCTCCCTCCTCCCACTGTATGTGTGCTTAGCCCCACTGGAGGTAACTGGGAGCAGGCCACACTGGAGGTATCTGGGAGCAGGCTGTGAGTCGGACCTAATGCCGCTGTAATTGCCCACTGGCCCCTGGTATTGCCCATATGGCACAGGTAGGTTTAGTGTTAAGTCTCGTGCCACTTGAGAAACCGTGGCGTTGGTGTGCGGGCTCTGGTATGTCCTTCATATAAGGATATACTGGCTAATTTCTCAATTTTAACATAATTTTGAGGGTTAGTCATATGTTACTATCTACATCTACCCCAGTGGTGCACCTATATTTATGTAGAAACAGAAGCCCAAAAAAATGACAAAAAGGAGATTTTTTAACACTTACCGTAAAATCTCTTTCTCGAAGGATCCATTGGGGGGACACAGACTGTGGGTGTATCTTGCTGTCTCTAGGAGGTGTGACACTATGGTAATAAAAAAAAAAGTCAGCTCCTCCCAGCAGGATATACCCGCCTTCAGGCTCTGAGCTAGTCAGTTTAAGTTCCAGAGCAATGGGAGAAGACCAATAGGGCAAAGAAAAAACCCAAAACTGTCCGAGAACCAGAAGAAAAAAACACAACTGAACACACCCTCGGACAGAGAACCAAAGGAAAAAAAACAAAAAGGGCGGGAGCTGTGTCCCCCAATGGATCCTTCGAGAAAGAGATTTTACGGTAAGTGTAAAAAAATCTCCTTTTCTCTATTGGCTCCATTGGGGGACACAGACCGTGGGACGTACCAAAGCCGTCCCTTGGGTGGGCAGATAAGTAATCAGGCAGATGGCCGATCCACTGCCGCCTGCAACACTTTACGACCCAGACTAGCATCAGCCGATGCGAAAGTATGAACTCGGAAAACCTTGAGAGAGTGTGCAAAGACGACCAGGTAGCCGCCTTGCAAATCTGAGAGGCCGAGGCTCTATTCTGGAGAGCCCAGGAAGCCCAACAGAACGTGTGGAAGGAGCCACAACCCTGAAAGGAGGAATCTTCCCCTTACAGCGATAGGCTTCCGCAATGGCGGACCGAATCCACCGAGAAATGGTGGCCTTGGAAGCAGGTTGTCCCTTGCGACGACATTCCGTAAGGACGACAAAGGAATCACACTGACGAAACGAAGAAGTGAAGGTGAGATAAGACCGAACAGCCCAAAACTACATCCAGCTTGTGTAGTAAGCGCTACTTAGGATGAGAAGGAGCCGGACAAAAGGACGGGAGGACAATGTCCTCATTGAGATGAAAGGCCGAGACCACCTTAGGCAAAAAGGAAGGAACTGGCCGGAAAACGACCTGTCCTGGTGGATCACCAGAAACGGAGAACGGCAGGAAAGAACTGCCAGTTCAGACACCCTCCAGATGGAGGTGATAGCAACAAGAGACGCCCCTTTCAAGAAAGGAGGCGGAGAGACACCTCTCTAAGGGGCTCAAAGGGTTCACCCTGGAGGGCACTCAGAACCAAGTTCAAGTCCCAAGGGGGAGAAGGTGACCGATAAGGAGGAACAGCATGCGCCACTCCTTGCATGAAAGTCCGGACATGAGAAATAGAAACCAGGGGCCGAAACCTGACCTTTAAGGGAACTGAGAGACAACCCCAGTTTCAACCCCGACTGCAAAAAAAAAGGAGAGAAGACTGGGAACCGAGAAGGTCACCAGGGCTTCACACCAACGAAAATAAAACCGCCAAGTACGGTGGTAAATTCGTGCGGAGGAGGGTTTACGAGCTGAGAGCATGGTGTGAATGGCTTGGGAAGAGAACCCACAGGCCCTCAAAACCGCGGTCTCAACCGCCATGCCAATAAATGCAGCGACTGTAAATTGGGGTGGCAAGAGGACCCTGAGAGAGTAGGTCCGGGCGGAGCGGAAGGCGCAGAGGAGCGTCGTCCAGGAGCCTGACTACGTCGGCGTACCACGACCTTCGGGGCCAAACTGGAGCTACCAGAAAGGCGAGGACGTCCTCTGCCTTGAGGTTCCTCAGCACCCTAGGAAGGAGCGGAAGAGGAGGGAACAGATAAGGTAGGGAGAACCCCGCCCAAGGAATCACTAGGGCGAGGGTCCTGGAACTTGGACATAAACGGGAGGATCTTCCTATTGTGCCGGAACGCGAAGAGGTCCACGTCCGGAAGCCCCAGAGGTCGCAGAGCTGCGCGAAGACCTCCGGATGAAGAGACCACTTGCCGGGGTCGGGTGAGGACCGACTGAGGAAGTCTGCTTCCCAGTCGAACACTCCCGGAATGTGAAACGCTGAAATGGCCGTAACCTTACTCTCCGCCCAGGTGAGAATCTTGGTCACCTCGGCCATGGCTGCCGAGCTGCGAGCGCCGCCCTTTCGATTATGTACGCCACGAGAGAGAATCGCCAGTTGAAGGGGGCGGTAATGAAACTGGGCAAAGGGTACGGCCTCCATAGTTGCCACCACCCGATCCAGAACGCCCATACTGTGCAGATGGAGACTGATACCTGGGTCGGAAAGGAGCAGACCCTCGACCAGAGCGCCAGACGTTTGTCCGGCAGAAGAAAAATGCGGGCAGAGGCCATCGAATCGAAGTCCCAGGAAGGTTAGAGACTGGGTAGTTCAGAGGACTGACTTGTCCCGTTTGACAATTCACCCGAAGCGAGTCAGAGAGTGGAGAGTGACGTCCAGATTCTCCAGAGTCTGGGCTCTGGTCGGAGCCTTGATGAGAGGGTCGTCCAGATAGGATATCACCGAGATTCCCCTCGACCAAGCAGGCCAAACACTGGCATAAGGATCTTTGGAAGGACCCGAGGAGCCGTGGCCAAACCAAAGTAGAGGGCTACAAATTGAAAGTGCCCCTCCGGAACCGCAAGTGGAGTTACCGATGATGGCCCAGAAATATTGGCACATGGAGGTAGGCATCCAGATGTCGATGAAGGGAACTCCCCTTGCTCCAGGGACGCCACCACCAAACGGAGAGATTCCATTCCGAAGTGGTGGATGAGAAGGTGATGGTTGGATTGGTCGCACAGAACCGTCCATCTTGGGAACCCAAAAAAAAATAAAAATTTGAATAGAAACCCCGAAAACGTTCCCCTGGAGAAACGGGGACGAAAAACCCCTGGAGAAGCAGAGACTGGAGAGTCACTCGAAATTGCTTCACCAGAGGAGGAGACCGGGGGGCCCGGGATCGAAAAACGCGAAGGGAGGCGAATTTGATCCAGTAACTGTTGGACACCACATCCCTGACCCCAGAGTCCTGAATGTGTGAAGTCCAGATGTCTCGGAAAACAAGAGACGACCTCCCACCCGAAGAAACCGCGGGTGGGGGCCTCATTTCCGGTTGCCCGATTTGGGTGCAAAACGGCCGGACCGGCTGGAGTCCGACTTCCAAGCCGGGCGTGCCCGGCACGAGGGAGCCTTCATGTCCCGCGAGGGCGCCTGCCCGGACCCTAAGCTGGAACCAGAGGTCCGGGAAATAGGGCGAGCCTTATTTTGAGGTAAGAAACTCTTACCTCCCGTTGCCTCGGAGATAATCTCATCGAGGCGTTCGGCAAAAAGACGGCCACCCGTAAAGGGAAGCTCAGTGAGAGACCTTTTGTAAGCGGCATCCGCATTCCAAGCTTTAAGCCACATAAAGCGGCAGAGAGCCACTAGGTGACCCACAGCAAAGGCAGAAGAACGGGCTGACTACGTGGGAGCTGCGCACATAAAGTCCCCAGCTTTAGAGCATTGGAGAGCCAGAGCAGATAGATCCTCTGGGGGGAGGGATCCCGCTAAGATATCCTGATGGAGCTTTTGGCACCACTCTGACAGGGCCTTGGACACCCATGTCGAGGCGAAGAAGAGAAGAGCCAGCTGCTTCAGAAGCAAACTTTGCTAAAGATTCTACCTTCTTATCCGTGGGATCCTTGAAGGCAGCGGCATCTGCCAGAGGCAGTGTAGTCGCCCTAGAGATCCGGGAGATTGGTGGATCCACTGAGGGAGGGGAAACCACCTTAGTGACAAAGTCCTTGACAAATGGATAACGTTCTTGGATTGTCTTGATTCCTGGGAACCTCTTGTCTGGATGTTGCCATGCAGATTTCAGAATGTCGTCAAAGTCAGCGGGAGAGCTGAATCTTTGAGGTGCTGGCTTAGCACGATGAAAGGATACTTCGGGATAGACATCCGAAGATCCTGGGTCCTCTAGGTGAAAGGTGTCTCTTATGGCTGTCACCAATGAGTTCACCGTTGCAATTGAATCCGAGCAGTCCTCTGAGTCAGATGCCGGTTCGGAAGCCTCGTCCACCAGGGGAAGTGAATGAGTAGAGGTAGTCCTGGAGGGGGGCGACCCTGACCGGGTACGCAGCTCTGGCATGGCAGAGCGGCGATTCTGAGAACGTCCTCTGGAGGAGCGACGTTTGTGCCCAGATGACAGGGGGGGAAGGGACCCACGAAGGGAACGCCCACGTCCATCTGAAGACTCAATGGAAGAGTCAGATGAGGCATCCCTAGTAAGCTTGTGAGAGCGTGAAGCATGAGGAGACAAGGAGCGGGCCCTCTCAGAGGTCCTGCACAGGGAAGACCCCTTCAGGGCGGACACCACTACGCGGGAGGCCTCAGCCACCGAACGGGAGACTTGGGTCAAGTCAGTCATATACTGGGTGAGGGAGAAACCCAGGGTTGTGGAGCGGCTGAACCCACCAGGACCGAAAGGGCATCAGGGGGTACCAGGGGGTCTGGGGGAGCAGTGGAGCAGGCAGGGCAAGTGGGCTCAGCAGAGCCGGACATTTTGGTGTCACAGTGCTTACAAAAATAATAAGTCACTGATGTTCCAGGTTTCTGACTAGAGGGAGGAACAGCTCTGGGAGCGGACATAATGGTGGAAAAAGAGATAGAGACTTCCGGTTCCGGCGCACGGATGTAAGGAGTGCTCAGACAGAGCTCCGTCCGCACCGCTACCTTCACCCGTTACCCGCCGCACATATCTGCACATCCAGGGACTCTGAATAGCTGCACTATCTTCTGCACGCTCCTGGGAACAAGATGGATCGTTTTATCTCCCGAGGCGGGGACGGACAAGGTCAGAGAGCGGGATCTCCTTCTCAGGCCGTGGGGGAGGGAGGTGGAGGTAAGATGGCGGAGATGCGCGCCACAACGGGAGTGACGGGACAGAAGGCCCCACTGACACAGCAGGAGATACCGGCCCCCCTGCCACCTGTTACTGACAACAGTCTTATCCCAGGACTGCCTTTCTCTATTAAAACTCTGGCCACACTTCTGGCGGCTGAAGTGGCTAAATTAGTGCTGACTGACATAAAACAACAGTTGGATTCCACTATAACGTCCTCCCTGTCAGCCATACAGGGGGAGGTTTCTCGTCACTCCTCTCAAATTGCTGAACTTGAAGAGAGATGAAATGTGGCTGAGGGAGAGATAATGATGACGAAGCAGCAACTACATAAATCTCAGAAACTTACAGCAGCGCTCCAGGAGAAAACGGATGACCTGGAAAATCGCTCCAGAAGGAGTAACCTTAGGCTAGTAGGTTTTCCTGAGTCCATTCCAGGACATATATTGCATATAATTTGCGCTGAAGAGTTACCAACGGCGCTGGGGCTATCGGCCAAATGCTCAGTGGAGAGGGCCCACAGACTGGGACCTTTGCGGCACACACTTCCTTCTACTACCACTACAGCTGAATCCAAACCGAGACAGGTGATCGCCAAATATCTTAATTACGCTGAAAAAACTCTTATTCTGACAACTTACAAGAAACTGACTACTCCACTGATGATTAGAGGTCACCGTATACTCTTATTCAATGACTTTTCTGCTGAGGTGGCCAAGAAACGGAAGGCCTTTTCCACAATATGCTCACAGTTGGTGGCACTTCAGCGAAAATTTGTATTACAATACCCGGCTATCCTGAAAATTTTTAAGCCTGATGGTTCTATGGAGATATATCGCTCACCTGATGAAGCGCTGGCATCGCTACGCCTACGAGAGGTAGTGGAGTCCCATTCTGAGACAGAGAAGCACAAACGCCGCCGCCACAAAAGCCCGCCGCTGATCTTGGAAAGCATGGAGTGAGCTGTCCTCTTGTCTCTCTTCTGGAATATTGGACTGTTCTATGAATGAAGACCATCTCTCCTTAACTAAGGAACTATGGAGGGACTATCGGATCTCTGTTTCCCTATTATTATTCTCCCTGGACGAGGAACGCTTCTGCATACAATCTCCGAGACAATTTGTTACCCCTTTTTTCATATTTTTCATTTTTATTATTCTTCTTATTATTATTATTATTATAAGAAGGGGGAAAAGGGGGAAAAAAAAAGAAAATTAGAAAGATAATTTTTTTTTTTTTTTCTCTCTCTCTCTCTCCCTCTCTTTCTCACGCTCTTTCTTTGCTCATCTCGATTTCCCCCTTGCTCCTCCCTCCCTGCATCTCTTCATATCCCGTGTTTCTCTTATCTTGTGACACTTCTTACTGAGTCCATACGGACGCTTATGGTCGGGGCCCGTCCTCAAGGGTCAGGTTGCCAACTGATAGATACATCGTATATGCGGAAGTGCGAGGATCCGCTAATGGTCCGTGGAAGAAGTGAAGTCCTGACTTTACTTACCTCGCTAGGGCTCTTAGAGCCAAGATGGTTCTTATTGTTACAGTCTTGTTGTTATTTATTTGGTTTCATGTTACTGTTCTGTGAGGCCATTCCCCCATGCTATGCAAGTCGTGTCGTCTGTGATACTTGTGCACGTTGCTTTTGGTATACTGCTTACCTTGTTGTTTATATAGTATGTAACTGCATTTCTATCCTTTTAATGCATATTATTTAGTAATGAAAGTAGTAACGTGGAATGTAAAAGGATTGCGGTCTCCTGGAAAGCGGTCACTAGTACTTCGGCATTTGCAAAAATTAAAGGCTGATGTGGCGCTTCTACAGGAGACCCACCTACTTACTGAGGACTTCATACGCCATCAGAAGAGGTGGGTGGGGGCAGTAATAGGTTCTCCGGCAGTTGAGAGAAAAGGTGGTGTTTTAATCCTGCTGCATAAAAAATTAGCTCAGTCTGTCCACTCACATTGGGAAGATTCAGGAGGTATGCTACAACATATGGTACTAGAATAGGGGGGGTCGCTTATATAGTATTTACAATGCATATGGCCCGCATATAGGTAAACAGACCTTTTATGATACTTTGAGTGCGCGCCTCAGAGCAGACAATAACATATACAAAATACTCGGGGGAGATCTTAATACTGTGATGCGCACATCAGAAGATAGGAGACGCAGCACTGCGATCACTACCTCGTCTGAGGAATTATTTCTACAGAACCTCACACAAACTACTGATATGATTGACTCCTGGAGGTATTATAACCCGACTGACAGGGTGTTTACTCACTTTTCCCACGCACACCACTCGTGGTCGAGACTAGATTATCTTTTTCTTTCCCAGACACTTCTACCCCAGACCACTAACACCCAAATACATGACATTGTAATATCAGACCACGCCCCGGTGTCCTTAGACCTACTAGACTCATATCCCCAGGGTACTGATTGGGTATGGAGATTCCCATCGTACCTACTAAAAGATGAACACTTTACGCAACTGTTAAGACACTGGTGGGAAGAGTATAGTGATAATAACAACCAACACATGTCTGAACCCTTCTTATTTTGGGAGGCAGGTAAAGCAGTTCTGCGGGGGAAGATAATAGCGTATACTACTCATCAGAAGAAGAGGGCTTCGGAACAATACTCACGTGTGTCAAACACTTTAAGACAGGCCTACACGGAATTTTTGTCTACACCGACAGAGTCTAATAAGGAGATATGGGTACAAGCTCAGCGTGGTTTTGAAGCTTCCCAGGCAGCATTAGAGACTTTCCGCTCTGACAGATTTGCGGCTGAATTCTATAAATTTGGCAACAAGTCTGGCAGACTATTAGCGAATTTAGCAAGGGGACAAAGGAGGGTGACGCCCATTAAGCCAATGATAGATGAGAGAGGTGTGTTAAAGAAGAACCCTAAGGACATAGCTGACGTTCTGGGTCATTTTTATCAACAATTATATTCCAAGCAACACATAGATGAGGAGGGGGCTGCCTCCTTTATAAACACTCTATCCCTGCCTTCCCTACACATAGATGACCAGAACGTCCTCAATGCCCCTATCTCTGTGGAGGAGATAGAATCGATAGTAACAAACTTGAAAAACCAAAAGGCTCCGGGTCCAGACGGATATTCTGGAGAGTTCTTTAAAATCTTAAAAGATAAGCTTAGTGTACCCTTGCAAAATGTTTATAATACTATTCTATCCACAGGTCATTTGCCACAATCGAGCAACATGGCCTACATAAAGGTTCTACATAAAGAGGGTAAGGACCCTTCTATGCCAGGTGCGTACCGCCCAATATCGCTAATCAATGTGGATATAAAAATTCTAGCTAAACTGCTCGCAGATAGATTAGCTTTGGTCATGCACAAACTAATTGGACCCCACCAAGTAGGTTTTATTAAAAATAGAGCAGCAGTTTACAATATTAGAACTGTTCTGGCGGTACAGGGAGCGGTTACTTCACAGCCTTACTCCAGCCAGGTCCCGGCTTTGTTAGCATTGGATGCGGAAAAAGCATTTGACCGCGTGGACTGGGCCTGGCTGGACATGGTATTAGACAAAGCTGGCATCCAGGGACAATTTAGATCCTTTTTAAGGGCGTTCTATTCTGCCCCGGTGTCTAGGGTACATTTGCCAGGTTTTCTCTCTGCTCCTTTCCCCCTCCAGCGAGGTACAAGACAAGGATGTCCCTTATCGCCCCTCCTTTTCAATTTAACTTTGGAGCCATTGGCACAATACCTCTTACAGACCCAGGTGTATCGGGGAATTAGAGTGGGATCCACCGAGGTAAAAATTAGCTGCTTTGCAGACGACACATTGTTATATTTGAGTCAGCCGGAGACACAACTGGGAGAGGTCTTTAAGGCTCTAGATATGTTTGGGTCATACTCGGGTTACAAGGTTAATGTGGACAAATGTCAATTATTGTTCTTGGGGAATACCCCGTCCTTGCCTCTGCAGGTTCCGTCAGTCCAGGTGGCCAGACAACATATCACCTATCTCGGAATTAAGATTGGACGTACCCCTCTGTCACTTTATAACTTAAATTATCCCCCACTCATTAACAAAATAGACAGGGAATTACGACGCTGGAGCAAACTACCTTTGTCCCTCTCAGGTAGAACACAGCTCATAAAGATGATGAGTTTCTCTAAACTCTTATATATGCTACAGACAATTCCACTGCTTCTACGACATGTCGATGTCAGGAAATTGCAGGCCATATTTACGAAATTGATTTGGTCCAATAAAAGGCCTAGGGTAGCATACGACACTCTGTGTTTAGCGAAGGGGTCGGGGGGATTACGTATTCCTAATGTACGTCTATATAATTTAGCGGCTGTTTTTCGCCATGTGCGGGACTGGATATTTGACACGTCTTATTTTTCAAATACCAAATTGGAGGAGGAGCTATGTTCTATAGGTAATCTCAAAATACTGTTTCATCTCCCCTACAGAGATATCCCATCTCAGATAAGGAAAAACGTTTTATTTAGTGATACTCTGGCCACCTGGAAGACGTTGAGAAAATCATATGGACTACCATGGTGCCTCTCTAGATTCTATAGTATGTGGCATGCACCAGCGTTGAAACATTGCTTCAGTAACCCAGTTCGTAAGATATGGGAGGACAGACGTGTAACTTCTTTTGGGGATTTTCTTGACAATAGAGACGGGATTCTTTTAAGTTGGGAGGCCTTTAGAGAGAAATATGCTCTTCCAAACTCACATCATTGGTTCTATAATCAGCTATGTTCATATTTTGGCAGTCTGGTCCGAAACTATAGATCAGTAGAAAAACGAGGGAAATTTTGCACGCTCATGGGTACCTCCGCAAGTCATAAATCCTTATCACTCATCTACACAAACATCAGGGATGTAGTGTTAAGAGGGGCGGAAGGGAAGGCACTTATAAAATGGTCTACCCACATTGATGACCCGGATTTACAGTCACATATACGAGAAGGTCTCTTAGCGGTAGGCAATTCTACTCCGAGTTCACAGCTTCAAGAAATACACTGGCGTATCATTCATAAAGCAACATATGCATTCAACTGGAAAGGCACTCCCCCTCCCCCTCCATACTTGGATTATTGTCCCACATGTCGCTTACCTAGAGCAGATCTGTGGCATTGCCTATGGGAATGCCCACAGGTACGTGAGTTATGGAACGACGTCAGGTCATTAATTCTCACAATTTGGAGCCTTGGGCTCCCTCCCTCACCGGAGCCATATCTATTTCATTATTTACCTGCACGAGAATCGAATCCTCCAGACAGAGGAAAACTGACTAAGAGCATACATGTCTTACTTTTGGTCACCAAGCTGTGCCTACTTAGACATTGGCTTACCCCTACCCTCCCTACTATAGCTGAAATACTGAAGGAACTGTACTGTATAGTACATAGGGAATTATTACTAGCTATACGGAATTCTGAGTTGCACGCTAAAAAGTTCTTCCAGAAATGGAGGGCCTATTTACACTATCTACCAGACGAGAGTGAGCGACACAGGATAGTGACATATTTTGCATCTACCACATGGTACAGCCTGGAACTTTTGAAGGGAACATTGGGGAATCTAGCTCTCCCACCTGATAGGCCTGCTGGTAATGTCACACACTGAAACATGAGCAGTGTGCTAGTCTATGATGTGTATGAGGGCCAGCATATGACACAGATGTTCTTTTGTATCCATGCATTCTTTTTTTTTTTTTTTTTCTTCACATTATGTGGGGAAATGTATTTGGCCTCTTTTTTATTTTTATTTAGTTTTTTTTTTTCTGTTGTTGATTGATAACATTGCTATGTTAAAAAGCACTATATTGGAAAATGCAGAAGTTCCATACAGAAGGTTAATGTCGTTACTTAAGACGAGTGACATCCACGGACTCTCTGTCATGAAGTTTTGTACAAATCCTTGTATGTTGTTACAGTGTCATGTACTGTATGCTTCTGTGAATAAAAACTTTATTTAAAAAAAAAAAAAAAAGAGATAGAGAGAGACTAGCCTTCTCATCCTGGTCTGTGTCCTGTCAGCTGCAGTGAGCAGATAAAAAAGACCAGCTAATAGAAAGGGAGAGGCGTGCCCGAAGTAAGGCACCCAGTAACAGGCCCCACATTGTGAAAATCGTGCCCACGGCGCTGATTGCAGGCTGCCTCGCGCCCTTGGAAGCTCCCAGCCCTGTGGGCGGAGTTAAGACCTGCCGAAAAGGACGTCATGGCGCCCGCTCCTTGTCCCGAGCGCCATGTCCAGTCCGCATAGCGCTCGGGGGAATGGAGCGGGCGGCCTAAACCGTGTCGGCGGGCGAAAGTGAAAGTAAGCCGCCGCTGGAAGTGCCCGGCCCGAACAGCGCCACGATAGACAGCCGCATATAAGGCGCTGAAGTAGTTGCACCAAGCACACACACACACATAATAAAATAAAGTGCCCCCAGAAGTAAAGTTTCCTATAATATATGCCCCCTTAGGTGCCACTGCTCCCCCAATAAAAAGATGCAGCCCCTGTAAAATGCAGCCCCATAAAACTGAGGGTGGGCCAAAACAGGGGGTCTCCAGAGGTTGCAAGTCCGTACCTATGGAGAAAAAAGGGGGGAAAGAACTTACCTAATGGAGTCTTCAGTGAAGTCTTCAGCCAGCTTATGGTCCCTGCATCACGCCTAACTGCTATGCGCGAGCGAGGCGAGCAGAGACATAGGGGGATCCGGACCCGTGAGGTACCACCCAGGCGCTGACCGTTGGCGAGGGGGGGTTAACAGCGCATATACGCAATGACTGTGCCCCCTTACTCGCAATGGGGAAACAGTGAACCGCAGTTCCTGAGTCCCCACCTGAAAACGGAAAAGAAAGGGAATAAAAAAACTAACACGTCCCTATATTAGGAAAATAAAAAACAGAAGACATGGACTGGAGAATCCAGCCCATGTCCACCTCCTTCAGACACTAAGCTTAAACTGACTAGCTCAGAGCCTGAAGACTGGTATATCCTGCTGGGAGGAGCTGACTTTTTTTTATTACCATAGTGTCACACCTCCCAGAGACAGCAAGATACACCCGCGGTCTGTGTTCCCCAATGGAGCCGATAGAGAAATGGTGTTATTTTCTTTTTAATTTTGTCCCACAAATATTTAGTTTTCGGTTTCGCCATAGATTTGTGAGTAAAATGACTGATGTCATTACAAAGTAGAATTGGTGGCGCAAAAAAAAAAAAAGGCATCATATGATGTAGATACAAAATTGAAAGGGTTATGATTTTTAAAAGGTGGAGGAGGAAAAAACGAATGTGCAAAAACGGAAAAACGCTGAGTCCTTAAGGAGTTAAAAGCCATGACTAGATGGGGCAGCCCCTCTCAGCTCACATATTTACAGGTATCTATGTGACTGCCTATGTAATATTTATCAATGGTCACTTACTTTTCCAATGTTACTGTTGTCTAAAGCCGCATCAACTTCATCTAAAATGAAGAATGGTGCAGGACGGAAGCTGTATATAGAAAAAAGATCAGTGTTAGCCTAGTGTCTGTCCTAAAACACACTGAGCTTTGCTTTACATCAATGGTCTCCAAACTGGGGACCTCCAGGTGTTGCAAAACTACAGCTCCCAGCATGCCCAGACAGCCAAAGGATGGGAGTTGTAGTTTTGTTAGACCCCTGAATAACACATCCATTTTTCTCACACATATCTCTAAACCATCTTTATAGAAAGACTTAAAATATAATATATAAACTGGGCAATCTGAATTTTTAAAAACACAAAATAAAACCTAAAAAATAAAATAAAACCCTACATTTATCTGTAAATTTTCTGGAAGCAGACCCCTTGACATGTTGGTACAATGCAACCAGGAACTTTACTTGAGGGCTTCTTCATGCAATTTTGCATCAAAACGTTGGTGGAGATTTATCATTGCCTGTAGAGCTTTTTTTGCCTATATTTGGTGCATGAAATGTCGCACGTGCGTCTAAGCACTTTCTGTGACTTTTGACAGTAAGCAAAAATTATTCTGCAAAAGTCAATTTCAAAAAGTTGCAAACCACTCCAAAAGACCGCAAATCTTCACCAGCCCAGGCCTGGCTTACAAAACTGCCTTTGAAGAACACTTAAAAATTTGCACTATTTGTGCAGAAAAGTTGCAGAGAAGAGAATGAATCATACAAAATGGTGCTCTGAAGTGATTTATTGTTTTTTGATTATGTGTGCCAAACTCAACAAGCCCCTTCCCCCTGTGAAAGTAATAAACACACACTTTCTAATGACAACAATGATAAATCTCCCCCATTGTGTTTGTAGAAAGGGTTCTGTAGAAACTGTAACCTCTTAGGCTCCCTCTGGTGGTGGTTACAGGCATATTCATCCCTAAGCAAGTTATTCTAATACAAATCTTCCGATTTGGTTATGGGAAGAACATCTACACCAGTGTTTCCCAACCAGGGCAAAACTACAACTCTCAGTATGTCCAGACAGTCTTTGGCTATCCAGGTATACTGGGAGTTTTAGTTATGCAACAGTTGGAGGTACACTAGTTGCGCCCAGTGTTGGTTATTTTAAGGAACAGTCAGGAAATGCTATCTAGTCATCTTTAGTCTTTCCTTGTTGTATCCTGTGCGTATTAAAACCTCTTTAATACAACTACATAGAAGCTCCTCTGGTTAGTTTTACCTGTGAATAGCAAACACTAAGGCTAGTGCGGCCACAGATTTCTCTCCACCAGACAGGTTGTCCATCGGCATAAAGCGCTTTCCTGGTGCAACACAGTTATAACCGATCCCATCTAGGTAAGGCTCTTCTGGATTTTCTGGACTGAGGAAGGCCTTAGAAAAAAGATTTAGAACATTTAAAGGGGTACTCTGATGGAAAACTTTCTTTTTTTATTTTATCAACTGATGTCAGAAAGTTAAACAGATTTGAAAATTACTTCTATAAAAAAATCTTAATCCTTCCAGTACTTAGCTGCTGCATACTACAGAGGAAATTCTTTTCTTTTTGGATTTCTTTTCTGTTTGACCACAGTGCTCTTTGCTGACACCTCTGTCCATGTTATGAACTGTCCAGAGCAGGATATGTTTGCTATGGGGATTTTCTCCTGCTCGACAGAGGTGTCAGCAGAGAGCACTGTGGTCGTGACAGGAAAGAAATCCATGAAGAAAATAATTTCCTCTGTAGTATACAGCAGCTGATAAGTACTGGAAGGATTAAGATTTTTTAATAGAAGTAATTTACAAATCTGTTTGCTTTCTGGCATCAGTTGATTTATTTAAAAAAAAAAATTCTACCAGAGTACCCCTATAACTTACAAAATGTGTTGCATTCAGATTGGGTATATGACTCTCTGCAAAGACTGGAATTATAGTGATTTACATACATGTGCGGAAAGAAAGAACTGTCTGTCATATATGTGACAAACACTATGTGACAATATGGAATTATGGAAATTATCTAACAAATAAGGAGATTTTTGTTTACTTACCGTAAAATCTCTTTCTCGGAGGATCCATTGGGGGACACAGACCGTGGATGTATGCTGCTGTCTCTAGGAGGTGTGACACTATGGTAATAAAAAAAAGTCAGCTCCTCTCAGCAGGATATACCCGCCTTCAGACCCTGAGCTAATCAGTTTAAGTTCCAGAGCAATAGGAGGCGAGCAACAGGTCAAAGAAAAATCCAAAACTGTCCGAGAACCAGAAGAAAAACATAACTGAACACACCCTCTGACAGAGAACCAAAGGAAATTCCCAAAAGGGCAGGAGCTGTGTCCCCCAATGGATCCTCCGAGAAAGAGATTTTACGGTAAGTAAGAAAAAATCTCCTTCTCTCTATCGGCTCCATTGGGGGACACAGACCGTGGGACATACCAAAGCCGTCCCTTGGGTGGGCAGATAAGCAGTCAGGCAGACGGCCGATCCACTGCCGTCTGCAACACTTTACGACCCAGACTAGCATCAGCCGATGTGAAAGTATGAACTCAGTAAAACCTCGAGAAAGTGTGCAAAGATGACCAGGTAACCGCCTTGCAAATCTGCGAGGCCGAGGCTCTATTCTGGAGAGCCCATGATGCCCCAACAGAACGGGTAGAATGAGCCACAACCCTGAAAGGAGGAACCTTCCCCTTACAGTGATAGGCTTCCGAAATGGCGGACCAAATCCACCGAGAAATGGTGGCCGTGGAAGCAGGTTGTCCCTTGCGACGACCTTCCGTAAGGAACGAAAAAGGAATCACACTGACGAAACGAAGAAGTGATGGAGAGATAAGACCGAACGGCCCGAACTACATCCAGCTTGTGTAGTAAGCGCTCCTTAGGATGAGAAGGAGCCGGGCAAAATGAAGGAAGGACAATGTCCTCATTGAGGTGAAAGGCCGAAACCACCTTAGGCAAAAAGGAAGGATCTGGCCGGAAAACAACCTTGTCCTGGTGGATCACCAGAAATGGAGAACATCAGGAAAGAACTGCCAATTCAGACACCCACCGGATGGAGGGGATAGCAACAAGAAACACCACTTTCCAAGAAAGGAGGCGGAGAGACACCACTCTAAGGGGCTCAAAGGGTGCACAAATTCAAGTCCCAAGGGGGAGAGGGTGACCGATAAGGAGGAACAGCGCACACCACTCCTTGAAGGAAGGTCCGGACATGAGAATTAGAAGCCAGGGGCCGCTGGAAAAGAACAGCAAGGGACGAAACCTGACCTTTAAGTGAACTGAGAGACAACCCCAGTTCCAACCCCGACTGTAAAAAGGAGAGAAGATGGGGAACTGAGAAGGTTACCGTGGAGAAGTCCTGAGCTTCACACCAACGAAAATAAGACCGCCAAGTACGGTGGTAAATTCTTGCGGAGGAGGGCTTACGAGCCCTGAGCATGGTGTGAATGACTTGGGAAGAGAACCCGCGGGCCCTCAAAACCACGGTCTCAACCGCCATGCCATCAAGTGCAGCGACTGTAAATTGGGGTAGCAAAGAGGACCCTGAGCAGGTCCGGACGGAGCGGGAGGCGCAGTGGAGCGTCGTCCAGGAGCCTGACTACGTCGGTGTACCACGACCTTTGGGGCCAATCTGGAGCTACCAGATTGGCAGGGACGTCCTCTGCTTTCAGTTTCCTCAGTACCCTGGGAAGGAGCGGAAGGGGAGGGAACAGATAGGGTAGGGCAAACCCCATCCAAGGAATCACTAGGGCGTCCACGGCCAGAGCCTGAGGGTCCCGGGACTTGGACACAAAAGGAAGGATTTTCCGATTGTGCCGGGATGCGAAGAGGTCCACGTCCGGAATGCCCCAGAGGTCGCAGAGTTGCACGAAGACCTCTGGATGTAGAGACCACTCACCGGGGTCGGGTGAGGACCGACTGAGGAAGTCCGCTTCCCAATTGAGCACTCCCGGAATGTGAATCGCCGAAATGGCCGGAACCTTGCTTTCCGCCGAGGTGAGAATCTTGGTCACCTCGGCCATGGCTGCCGAGCTGCAAGTGCCGCCCTGTCGATTTATGTACGCCGCGGCCGTGGCTTTGTCCGACCGGACGCGGACAGGACGGGACTGAAGACGGGACTCCCAATGAAGAAGACAAAGAAGAATCGCCCGTAATTCCATTATGTTTATCGGAAGAAGGGTTACTCGGGGAGACCAGAGTCCCTGAACCGTCCAATCCCTGAACACGCCACCCCAGCCCGACAGACTGGCATCCGTTGTAACGACCTGCCAGTGAAGGGGAAGAAATGACCGCCCTTGGAGAAGAGGGGGGAGTGAAGCCACTAGAGCAGAGACTGACGGACCCTGCGAGGGAGAACAATCTGACGATCGAGGGACAGAGGAGACCTGTTCTATCGAGAGAGAATCGCCAGTTGAAGGGGGCGGTAATGAAACTGGGCAAAGGGTACGGCCTCCATAGTTGCCACCATCCGACCCAGGACTTCCATACAAGTGCGGATGGGGACTGAGACCTGGGTCCGAAGGGAGCAGACCCCCGACCGAAGCGCCAGACGTTTGTCCGGCGGGAGACAAATTCGGGCAGAGGCCGTGTCGAATCGAAGTCCCAGGAAGGTTAGAGACTGGGTAGGATGGAGGACTGACTTGTCCCGGTTGACCATCCACCCGAAGCGATCCAGAGTGCGGAGAGTGACATCCAGATTCTCCAGAGTCTGGGCTCTGGTTGGACCCTTGATGAGAAGGTCGTTCAGGTAGGGTATCCCCGAGATTCCCCTCGACCGTAACAGGCCCATCACTGGCGCAAGGATTTTTGAAAGACCCGAGGAGCCGTGGCCAGACCAAAGGGGAGGGCTACGAATTGAAAGTGCCCCTCCGGAACCGCAAAGCGGAGGTACCGATGATGGCCTGGAAATATCGGCACATGGAGGTAGGCATCCTTGATGTCCACCGATGAAAGGAACTCCCTTTGTTCCAGGGACGCCACCACCGAACGGAGAGATTCCATTCAGAATTGGCGGATAAGAAGGTGACGGTTGAGACGCTTGAGGTCCAGGATTGGTCGTACAGAACCGTCCTTCTTGGGGACCACAAAAAGATTTGAATAGAAACCCTGAAACCGTTCCCCTGGAGGAACGGAAACGATGACCCCCTGGAGAAGCAGAGACTGGAGAGCCGCTCAAAATTGCTTTGCCAGAGGAGGAGACCGGGGGGGGGGCCGGGATCGAAAAAGCGGTCCCTCGGAAGGGAGGCGAATTCGATTCGGTAGTCGTTGGACACCACGTCCCTGACCCAAAAGTCCTGAATGTGTGAGGTCCAGATGTCTCGAAATATTAAGAGACGACCTCCCACCCGAGAAGAAACCGCGGGTGGGGGCCTCACTTCATGCAGAAGTGGGTTTGTGGTTGCCTGATTTGGGCGCAAAATGGCCGGACCGGTTGGAGTCCGACGAAGGAGCCTTCTTGTCCCACGAGGGCGCCTGCCCGGAACCTTTGCTGGAGCCAGAGGTCCGGAAGGACCGAAAGGAAAAGGACTTCCTTTGGGAAGTAGGGCGAGCCTTATTTTGACAAGGAACTCTTACCTCCCGTTGCCTCAGAGATAATCTCATCAAGGCGTTTGCCAAAAAGACCACCTGTAAAAGGAAGCTCGGTGAGAGACCTTTTGGAAGCGGCATCCGCATTCCAAGCTTTAAGCCACATAGAGCAGCGAAGAGCCGCTAAGTGACCCACAGCAATGGCAGAACAACGGGCTGACTGCATGGAAGATGCGCACAGGAAGTCCCCAGCTTCAGAGCATTGGAGAGCCAGAGCAGATAGATCCTCTGGGGGGGATCCCGCTAAGATATCCTGATGGAGCTTTTGGCACCACTCCAACAGAGCCTTGGACACCCATGTCGAGGCGAAGATGGGAAAAAGAGAAGAGCCAGCTGCTTCAGAGGCAAACTTCGCTAAGGATTCTACCTTCTTGTCCGTGGGATCCTTGAAGACAGCGGCATCTGCCAGAGGCAGTGTAGTCACCCTAGAGATCCGGGAGATTGGTGGATCCACTGAGGGAGGGGAAACCACCTTAGTGACAAAGTCCTTGTCAAATGAATAGCGTTCTTGAATCGTATTGATTCCCGGGAACCTCTTGTCTGGATGCTTCCATGCAGATTCCAGAACGTCGTCAAAGTCAGCGTGAGAGCTGAACCTTTGAGGTGCTGGCTTAGCACGATGAAAGGATACTCCTGGATTGACATCCGAAGATCCTGGGTTCTCTAAGTGAAAGGTGTCTCTTATGGCTGTTACCAATGAGTTCACAGTTTCAATTGAGTCTGAGCGGTCCTTTGAGTCAGATTCCGGCTCGGAAGCCTCGTCCACCAGTTCGCCAGGAGAATGGGAACAAGTAGAGGCAGTTCTGGAGGGGGGCGACCCTGACCGGGTACGCGGCTCTGGCGTAGCAGAACGGCGACTCAGAGAACGTCCTCTGGAGGAGCGACGTTTGTGCCCAGATGACAGGGGGGGCGGGACCCACGAGGGGAACGCTCACGTCTATCTGAACACTCAATGGAAGAGTCAGACGAGGCACCCCTAGTACGCTTGTGAGAGCGTAAAGTATGTGGAGACGAGGAGCGGGCCCTCTCAGAGGCCCTGCACATGGAAGACCCCTTCCAGGCGGACACCACTTCCCGGGAGGCCTCAGCCACTGATCGGGAGACTTGGGTCAAGTCAGCCATATACTGGGTCAAGGAAGAAACCCAGGCTGGTGGAGCGGCTGAACCCACCGGAACCGAAGGGGCATCAGGGGGTACCAGGGGGTCTGGGGGAGCAGTGGAGCAGGCAGGGCAAGTGGGCTAGGTAGAGCCAGGCATTTTTGTATTACAGTGCTTACAGACCAAATAAGTCACTGAGGTTCTAGGTTTCTGTTTAGAGGGGGACTTTCTCACCCTAGTCTGTGTCCCCTGGCAGCTGCAGTGAGGAGAACGGCTCCGTGCAGCTAGTGTGAGAAACAGGCTAGCCAATAGGAGAGGGGGGTGTGCCTGAAGCAGAGGCACTAACTAATTGGCCCCCTTCTGTCTGAAAATCGCACCCACGGTGCTGATTGGAGGCTATTTGGCACCTCAGAAAAGCTCTGACAGCCCTGTGGGCGGAGCTAAGGACTGGCCGAGAAGAAGCTGTAATGGCGCCCGCTCCTGGTCCCGAGCGCACGTCAGCCGCATATGCGCTCGGGGGAACAGAGCGGGCGGCCGATACGCCGGCAGGGACTGCCGGAGAAAGCGAAAGTAAGCCGGCGCAGAGAGCGCCCGGCCCGAACCAGCGCTGCGGCTGTCAGCCGCACATAAGGCGCAGGTGGAGAAAACGAAAGTAAGCCGGCGCTGAGAGCCCCCGACTCTGTCAGCCGCGTATAAGGCGCTGCAGTCTAAACAGTAACCACACACACACACTCCAGTGAAAATACATATGCCCCCTCAGATGCCACTGCTCCCCCAGAAGAAAGGTCCAGAATAAAAGCCCCCTCCCCAGTAAGCCAGCCTCATAACCTTAAAAGGTGGGCCAAAACAGGGGGTCTCCAGAAGTTCGCACCTGAGGAGAAAAAGGGGGGGGGGAAGTACTTACCTCAGTCAGTAGAACTTACCTAATGGAGTCTTAGTGAAGTCTTCAGTCAGCTTAGTTACCTGCATCACGCCTGGCTGCTATGCACGAGCGAGGCGAGCAGGGAAATAGGGGGACCCGTACCCATGAGGTACCAACCCAGGCGCTGACCGTTGGCGAGGGGGGGTTAACAGCGCATATACGCAATGTCTGTGCCCCCTTACTCGCAATGGGGAAACAGGGAACCGGAGTCCCTGAGTCCCCACCTGAAAACAGAAAAGAAAAAGGAATAAAAGAAACTAACACATCCCTATACTAGGAAAATAAAAAATCAGAAGACCTGGTCTGGAGAATTCTAGACCATGTCCACCTCCTTCAGACACTAAGCTTAAACTGATTAGCTCAGGGTCTGAAGGCGGGTATATCCTGCTGGGAGGAGCTGACTTTTTTTTTTTATTACCATGGTGTCACACCTCCTAGAGACAGCAGCATACACCCATGGTCTGTGTCCCCCAATGGAGCCGATAGAGAAAAGGAAGTTATCCCTAGGATATTATATTGGTTAGGAAGATACATTTTTGGCAAGGCTGCTGAACATAGAAGCGGCCACAGTTCGCCAGCAAGTGCTCCATCTTCTTCATTGTTTATCAGGTATGGTTCTGTACTTTTAGAAGCAGCTCTGTCTAGTATAGATGCTCAGTCCAATTCACTTAAATAAAACAAAGTAGTACTGAGCTGCAATACTCGCTGTAAACGTTGCTAGAATAACAGAGCTGTGTGTGGTAAACAATGGGGACGTTGGCTTCTCCTAAAATGAGCTGATCTGCAGGGGCGTTCATTTTTGAATCACTACGAATCCAATAAAAATAAACTGTTCTAAGGATTAGCCATGTATTTTAAATAACCAGAAAAATCACTTTAATTTAGGCTAAAATTGGTTTTCCACAACTTTATTTTTATTGATGGCCAATCCACAGGATAGGCTATTAATATCTGATCGGTGGGAGTGGACTCCTAACACCAATAAGCTGTCTGCCAGAGCCACAGGGCAGTGAACGTACCCAGATGCAAATTGTCAAGTGGTCTTGGAGGATCACCACCGCTTAGACCTCCTTCTCTTCAAAGGGAGCTAAGCTGTAGTTATCCAGCAAGGCTACTACACAATGTACAGAGCTGCCTGCTTTCGGCTCCATTTACTGCATGGTGCGGGTGCTGTGGCTCTGGCACACAGTTGATTGGTGGGGGTGCCAGGATTTGGACTTCAACTAGATATTAAGACAGTGTTTCCCAACCAGTGTTCCTCCTGCTGTTGCAAAACTACAACTCCGAGCATGACCGGACAGCAAAAAGCGAAGGCTTGGCCATGAATATAAAGTCCTGGAAAACACCTGATAGGAACTGCTAGATCGCTCATTAACCAAAAGTGATTCCAGAAATGACTCCAGAAAAACAACCTTGCAGTACTAGCCACCAGATGTCTCCCTTTCCTGCAAACTGCCATCCACTGCTTGTTGTTAGGTTCAGTCTGTCTCTAGTAACAGAGAGGCCAGAACACAGGAAATGGGCAGGGCTTAGCATGTGCTATGTGTAGGAAAGAGAGAGCCTGGGCTGTGTACCCGGCAACGTAAGCCAGTTTGCCTGCTAAATATGATCCACACTGTTCCTGAAAGGTAAATCAAGGCTTCCCTCTCATTACTCACCATTCATAAAGCGCAGGGCAGCTGTCCCTTGTATAAATACCTACCACTGTTATGTCCACACTGCGGCAGTGTAATCTCCTCTCACTTATGCTTGTCAGCAGCAGTTCAGTGATTAGTAGTTTCTTTTATTTCTACTCACATAGCACAGACTAAAGACAGTGCATCAGTAACCTCCTTCTCCCTCCACATGCCATCTAGAACTGTATTGTGTAAATCATCAGCCCGTTCAGTCCAGTGTACTTTCTCTAGCATGGCCTACTATAGAAGAATATGTGTTGTGGTGTGATTGGCCAGAGAAATAAGGGTAAATAAGTCCTGTATGTGTACTACTGGCAAACAGCTCTGGTCCTCCCCAATAAAATGGAGACAAATAAGAAATGGCTTTGCACCATATAGGGGGCTCAATAACAGCAGTGAGAAACAAAAATAACCTTATCACCACTTGAAAGGGATAATGTAACAAAACTATACATGTTTTTAAAAATCCTTTGAAACGACAGGTACACTTTAAAGTGGTTTTCCCCCTTCAGCACTTACTTACTTACTTACCTGCTTTTCCAGCTCCTCCGACCTTTTTGCAGCAGCTGGAGGTGGTCGGAAAAGGTGAAAGCAGTCGAAGTTGGGAGGTTACACAATTTGCATAACTCCCATTGACTTTAATGGAAGTTACGTAAAGAGCGCAGATTGCAGGGCTAAGCCATTTGCGCAACTTCTAATCAAGCCAATAGAAGTTACGAAAATTACATAACTTTTCGGATTAATTCGCTTTCCGCTTTTTCGACCACCTCTGGGCACTGCAAACAGTATAAACGAGCTGGAAAAGCAGGAAGTGCCGAGGTGGGACAACCCCTTTAACTATGAGTTTCACATATTTGCAGTTTGTTATGGACAAATCTTCGCTCAGGTAGATGGATGGAAGGCACATTGTGTAATTATTCTTTATGTCAAAAGGTAAATCTAATAGATGTACTTTCTATTACGAGTTTGAGACTCTATGTCAACCTGTTAGAAAGCTGAAATTGAGACAATACCACCTTGGATCTGAGAAGCACATACAGAAGTGTTCCCAATCAGGGTGCCTCCAGCTGTTGCAAAACTACAACTCTCAGCATGCCCGGACAGCCTTCGGCTGAGAGTTGCAGTTCTGCAGCAGCTAGAGGCATCCTGGTAGGAAATATTTCGTTATTTAGGGTATAAGCACACAAAAAAAAAAAAAAATCTCCTGCCATACCCTAACAAAGCAAGAACATTATATTTGGGTTTTTTATTAGAAATACTCTCCTAGTATAATCACATAATTATTACTCTTTTATAAGCTAGTGGCTTGCATTTGCCATCAGCAGAACACGGCGCGGCTCACAGTAGCCTATTGAGGGTCCCTATTGGGTTGCATTAGATGGCGCCTGTATATTCTGATGATCATAGCTGCATTCAAATTCCCTGCGTCTTCACTGACTATTGTAAGATTACAGACTGCATTAAAAGGGGTACTCCACTGAAAAAACATTTTTTTAATCAACTGGTGCCAGAAAGTTAGGCTGGGTTCACACTACGTTTTGTCCCATACGGGAGCGCATACGGCAGGGGGGAGCTAAAAGCTCGCGCTCCCGTATGTGACCGTATGCGCTCCTCTATGCCATTCATTTCAATGAGCCGACCGGAGTGAAACGTTCGGTCCGGTCGTCTCATTTTTGCGCCGTATGCGCTTTTACAACCGGACCTAAAACCGTGGTTGACCACAGTTTTAGGTCCGGTTGTAAAAGCGCATACGGCGCAAAAATGAGACGACCGGACCGAACGTTTCACTCCGGTCGGCTCATTGAAATGAATGGCATACGGGAGCGCATACGGTCACATACGGGAGCGCGAGCTTTTAGCTCCCCCCTGCCGTATGCGCTCCCGTATGGGACAAAACGTAGTGTGAACCCAGCCTTAAACAGATTTGTAAATTACTTCTATTAAAATTTTTTTTTATCTTTCCAGTACTTATCAGCTGCTGTATGCTCCACAGGAAGTTATTTTCTTTTTAAATGTTCTCTTTCCCTGACCACAGTGCTCTCTGCTGACACCTCTGTCCATTTTAGGAACTGTCCAGAGCACGATAGGTTTTCTATGGGGATTTGCTCCTACTCTGAACAGTTCCTAAAATGGACAGAGGTGTCAGCAGAGAGCACTGTGGTCAGGCAGAAAGGAAATTGAAAAAGAAAACTTCCTGTGGATTATACAGCAGCTGATAAGTACTGGAAGGATTAAGATTTTTTTTAATAGAAGTAATTTACAAATCTGTTTAACTTTCTGGCACCAGTTGATTTAAAAAAAATTTTTCCAGTGGTGTACCCCTTTAACAGTAGCCTGTATTATGCAAAAAAACATCCCTTCAATAGGCTGTAGTACACATATTAGATTAGATTGTCGGCCGGTCCTACCAGAAGTGGTGGGTTCACCTGAGCGTCACCTAATGTGTATGGCCACCTTTAGTATATAGTGCACAGAAGAGATTTCAGGGAATTTGAATGTTTTGTTCTGTAGATTTACATTCACCCATACAGATAATTTCTTTCTTTATATTCTCTTCACTTTAGGATAACTTGAAATCTCGCAAACCTGAGCGCTGGCATTTCTGCAGAGTTTCTTGTAGATCTCATCGATAGCTAAAGATACATGCTCAAAACACTGGCTAAAAAGCTCATATCTCCTGTGTTTCACCTGCTCAAATTCATTCCTACATTGACTCGCTTTCCTTCTGCTGGCCTCAAAAGCTATGGGAAAAATAAATAGACGGACTGTAATTTGACAGGAGAGAAAGTTCTTGACTGCTACATGGCAACTAAGGTTCACTATACTGGATAACATTTCACAGCCACATTTTTAAGGTCTCTAGTTAACCCCTTAAAGGGGTGCTACACCCCTAGACATTTTATCCCCTGTGCTACACCCCTAGACATTTTATCCCCTATCCAAAGGGACTCCCACAATCTCAGCTGCGGCACCCAAGACATCCAATGCACGGAGTGAACTTCGCTCCGTGACGGATGACTGGCGATGTGGGGTGGAGGCTTGTGACATCACGGCCACGCCCCCTCATTGCAAGTCAATGGGAGGGGGCGTGACATCCATCACGGCCCCTCCCATAGACTTGAATTGAGCGGGCAAGGCCGTGTCATCACCAGCTGGTGTGGGCAGTGAAGTCACGAGCCTCCGGCGCTGACCCAACGCTCTAAACGAACGCCAGGTGCAGCAGGGAGATCACATGCCTCCCCAGCGGCGGGACCACTGGGATAAGATGTCTGGGGGCGGAGTACCCCTTTTAAAGGGAACCTGTCACCTGTTTTATGCTTTACAAGCCAGCAAGGCCTAGAAGCAGCCATGGGGTCCAGGCTTCCCTGTGACTACTTACCCGATCCCCCCTTCTCTGCACCTATTTCATGCTGTCATGGTTTGGGCAGCATAAAACAGGCTACAGGTTCCCCTTAAAGAAAAACTCTCTTCCACATCAACATGGTTTATGATACAGGCATATACGTTAAAAAAAGGATATATTATTGCAAGCTTTATTCCTAAAGTTAAAGCCTCCGTTCTGTCATTTGACCACATGACCATTGGTGAGACTTGCAGAATCCCACAGCTTCTGGTGTGTGGACTGGAAGTTGCTTTCTCGATTCATTACTATAAAACTCATAATTTACATCTTAAAGGAATAAACAGAGAAAGCAAATTCCTTTATATACAGCAAATGCTGTGGAATAAGGTGAGTCTCAATAACAGTTATGTGGTCTCCAACCATGTGGTGCCAATGGGCTGTTGTAGCAGCCGGGGGAAAAATGAAGGCCTCAGGTCTACCATCTTAGTTAGGGTGCATTCACACCACGTTTTGTACATACGGGTGCCGAATCCGGCGGGGGGGAGGGACAAACCGGGCGCTCCCGTACCCCGGCCGGAACAGCCTGTGACTCCACTTACTTTAATGACCCGACCGGAGTCAAACAGTGACTCCGGTCGGCTCAGTTTTGACCCGTATGCGGTTTTGGACCGGACCTAAAACCGTAGTAAACTACGGTTTTAGGTCCGGTCAGGAAACCGCATACGGGTCAAAACTGAGCCAACCGGAGTCACCGTTTGACTCCGGTCGGGTCATTAAAGTAAATGGAGTCATGGGCTGATCCGGCCGGGGTACGGGAGCGCCGGTTTGCCCCTCCCCCCGCCGGATCCGGCACCCATATGTACAAAACGTGGTGTGAATGTACCCTCACTCATACTAGGCAATCAAGCCATCAAATGTTCAAACATTTCAAAACTATAAAAATATTATGTTATATTAACACTTTGGATGGCTAGCCTCTTTAAAAATTGGAATAAAAAGTTATCATTAAATGATCAATGTTAAACATCTTTCCTCCATGTGATAGTCTATGTGAATGCTAACATATTTGTAAATCCCTTCATTTACCAAAAATGACTCCTTACCCCAAAAAAACAACCTAAAGTACTGGCCACTAGGTGTCTCACTTTCCTGCAAACTGCCGAACCACTGTCTGTTGTTAGGTTCAGTCTTATAGCAGTGTTTCTCAATTCCAGTCCTCAGGGCCCCCTAACAGGTCATGTTTTCAGGTTTTCCTAAGTCTTTCACAGGTGACATAATTATGGTCAGTGAATCAGGCATCACCACAATTATATCACCTGTGAAAGACTAAGGAAATCCTGAAAACATGACCTGTTAGGGGGCCCTGAGGACTGGAATTGAGAAACACTGGTCTATAGTAACAAAGAGTCCAGGAAATGATGCAAGAAGTAGGTGGGGCTTAGCATGTGCTATGTGTAGGAAAGAGAGAGAGTGTCTGAGCTGTATACCAGAAACTGATTTAGAGAATGAGCAGAAAAAAAGGTATGCTCCTCTTCCTGCTTTGTCTCTATAAGACCTGGATGGCCCCATAGACTTACATTGTACATACTTACCTTACATTGTGAGGTATTGGTGAGGTGCATCCACTCAGACCTTCACTATGTCCTCAGGAGGTAGTTATTATTGCAATATAGGGCAAAATGCGCAATACTGATGCTTGGTAATTATAAGGTATTTTGCTGACGAGTGATTATTGTAGTTCTGCTGGATCTGTGTGGGTGTTCCCCACTATTCTTTGGGGTTAAAGTATTTTAAGGGGTGGGATTTTTTTTTTAAGTGGGAGGGTCTCTCAGGATTTGTCTAGATTTTACATATTGTTTGGATTAATAAACAATTGTTATAATGGTACATTTATAGGTGATTTACAATGTAAGTCCGCCCGGGTCACGTGACCCAGAGCCAGAAGACATGCATGATTATTGGTCGGGGTCTGAGCACTCAAATCAAAGCGATCAAATCTTTTGAAATGTCCCTACGAC
The DNA here is from genome assembly GCF_029499605.1 of Hyla sarda. Classification (NCBI taxonomy): domain Eukaryota; kingdom Metazoa; phylum Chordata; class Amphibia; order Anura; family Hylidae; genus Hyla; species Hyla sarda. Next base: position 404,931,708 of record NC_079192.1, read on the forward strand.
ATATTATAAAAAATGTCAATGACAATGGCCATTTAATACTTACCAAAAGGAAAAAGGAGATAATTTTTGTACTCACCGTAAAATCTCTTTCTCGTAGCCTTCATTGGGGGACACAGAGACCATGGGTATATGCTCTTGCCTCTAGGAGGCGCTGACGAGGAAAAAAGTTGGCTCCTCCCTGGCAGGATAAACCCGCCCACTGGAAGTGAGGTAATCAGTTTAGTCACAAAGCAGTAGGAGAAGCCAACCAAGAGACAAGTCCTAAGGACCCTAAAATGGAATACCGGAGAAACACTCAAGAACCGGAAAAGGCTATCCGTACAAGAATGAAGAAATGGGTGGGTGCTGTGTCTCCCAATGGAGGCTACAAGAAAAAGATTTTAAAGTGAGTACAAAAAAAAAATCTCCATTTCTCGGTCCCTCTTCATTGGGGGACACAGAGACCATGAGACGTAAAAAAGCAGTCCCTGGGGTGGGAAAAATAACACCAGAGGAAGAGAGTCAGTCCGGAGACCGAACCCCAGCCGGCCATAAGACTCACGGACGAGACCCTGGGCTCTGTCCCTGAAGATGGAATAGGACGTCAAGGAAGGGACCGTCTTTAGAAGAGACTCTAAAACAACAGGCCACAGAGAGAGACAAGAAGGGGCGATGCAGAGACCCGATGGGCCAAACCAACCTGGAAGGAGGTAGGAAACCAACTCCAAGAAGCACAGAACCAGATAGAGAAAGAGGGCGGTTGGGAACAAAAAAGGAAAAGGGAACGACAAGAGAATACCCCATATAGAGGACCAACCGAAACCAGAGAACCTGGTGAGAAAACGCCAGGGAGAGCCGAAGGCAAGTCAGTCAAGCTGAAGACCAGAAACTTCTGGAAAAGAGAGACGGGAACCGTCTCCAGAGAGGCATAGTGCAGAAGATCCGAACCAAATAGCTGTAGGCGCCAAAAAAAACACCGTCCCAGGGGCACAACGTGAGCACCCGGGGAGAAGGGCGGTCTCAGGGTAATGGAGTGCGGCCGATCTGATGGGCGACCCACAAGCAGAAGAAAGTCTGACTGACGTCAGTCCTGTGTACCTGCACAGGACCCTCTTTCAGATTTCTCCCACCAGCAGTGAGGTAGTGGAAACCCCAGCCATGAACACAGCAGGGATGGGAGACAGACTGCTTTGGAAACCGTGCAGACAACAGTCTGGCTGAACGAGTATACCTCCAGGTGCTGGCGAAAAAGGAACAACAGTAATATTGCCGATCACTGTGCCCCCTTGGTCGCAGGTGGGAGGACGGGAGGCCTAGGAGCCATGGATAGAATCACCGCCACCCTGGGAGATCGGGGGAGGCTGAGGAGCCATGGTTGGTATTCCCGTCGCCCTGTATAGGGTCCATAGGACATGTCAGGGCACTTCTTCAGACACCGCGTACTGGTAGTGGGGTACCGGAACTCCAGCCGCAGAGACATCAGGCATGTGAGAAAGGACAGGCGGCGGCGGAACAACGCTGACCACTGTCTGGCTTACTGGTATGGGTCGTCCATAGTATACAGCCGGTCACTCTGTCGGACACCTCATACTGGCCGAGGGGTACCGGAATGTCAACCGCGGATGCGGCAGATATGAGATCGATGACCTGTGGAAGAGAGAATCATAGTGTATGCACATGCCAAGAACCCTCCCCTGATGGATGTTGGAGGAAAAACCCTGAAAAAGCCCTAAGCGTCCACCAGGAACACACAAGCCCTGTAAGAGCAGCGGTCAGGAGCTGTACCCCGATAGGGAGGGGCTAGGACCGGCCGTGGGCACAGTAAACCAGGCACGGAATGTAACCCTGGAATCTCCAGGTACCACGTAATAGCCTGCCACCACGGTTCGCATATGCTCCCTCACAGAGTGAGAACTCTGCAGAATTAGGTATGGCAGAGGCATAGGGCAAAAAAATTTGTGCCGATAGCGCTATCTGGAAAAAAAAAGGCAGACCCAATTACAGTCCCAGAAAAGGACCCAGCAGATATTAATCTGATAAAAACAGATATTACAGGCAAAAAACTGTTATAGCTATGAGCTGCTACAGAAGGAGCCACAAAAAACCCAATACCATTAACAGCCACTAGAGGGTGTTTTCCAGTCAAAGAGACCAGAGGAAGACCATTTTAAATTTTTTTAATGAACCTGGCTCCCCACGAATTCCCGGCATTAACCCGAGTGCAAGCCTGGACGCGCTACGGGGAAGGAGAGGGGCGGAGCTAAACTCTGTCTGGGAGAGGTGCAAAATTGCGATGATCCTTGCCCGTCAGGACGGGCGGGAGAAGAGAGGAACTGCAGGTGTCCTGTGGGACACCCTAGAAAGCGATGCTAGTCACTGCTGGAGCGGGGGGGGGGGGGGGGTCCCAGCTGCGGAAAGGATCCGCAGGCTGCGACAAGCACCACCGGACTAAGCAGTAAACCACGCGCCCCAGCAAGTTGCCGCACAGCCGCTCTAAGCCAGCAGCTGTGTACAGCCAGCGGTGACTGTGAGCACAGGGAGCCACGAACTAAACAAGAGTGGTGATGCAGCGTGCTGTAGGAGCGCTTGCCGCTCCAAGGCCAGGGGGAGTGACAGTGGTGCCAGGCTAGACAGGCTTCCGTTGAGCTGGAGGAGAAATGGCCCTGAACCAGGGAGTCAGAGGAGGGAGACAGTCTCTAACATCCCTGGTAGCGTGAACATCTAATGCAGCACTCTAAGCCTGGAGGGCATGCTGCGGGAGGAGGAGCAGAGCTAAGCTCCGTTCATAAGAGGTGCAGAAAGGCACTGGACTTTTCTTGTCCGGCGCTCCCAAGACAGCACTGACAGAGGGGGGAGAGAGTTAGTCTCCAGATTCCTGCGTCAAGCACAGGAAGAAGGGGGAAGGAGCTATCTGCCGCAACTATGGGTCCTGCTGGCCAGCAAGCGCCGGAGGAGATCCGGCCAGCTGAAGTAAAGAAAATCAGCAGCCGCAAAAAGTACAGGCAGCCACTGCAAAAGCCAGTGGCTGCCCTGAGACAGAAACGGCTGCCGTAACTGTGAGTCCACTGGCAGGCAGGTGGAGGGGGGAGGGGATGATATACTTACCCACGGTCTTCATACACACCCAGACGGTTTCAACCAGCTTATGGCCATGCTGCATCATACCAGGCTAAGATAGCGGGGCAAGCAGGGGCAGTGGGGGACCCTGACCCAGGGTACAACCTCCAGGCGCTTGCCGTTGGCGAGAAGGGGTTAACAGTACATACTCTATGTCTGTGCCCCTTTGTCGCATATGGGGGAACAGGTAGCGCCATGCTCCTGAACCCCCACCTAAAATTGAGAAACAAAAGGGAGGAAAAAAAGCTTAATTAACAGCTTTTACTACAAAAATAATAAAAAAAAGACCAGGTCTGGGGGGCTCCCAGACCTGTGTCTTGCCTCCTACTGACACTAGCTAAAACTGATTACATCACTTCCAGTGGGCGGGTATATCCTGCCAGGGAGGAGCCGACTCATGGTTTCTGTGTCTCCCAATGAAGAGCAACAGAGAAATCATTATTTTTACAATGTTTTACTATTTACTTTAACATGATGCAGGTATGCCCTAACAGACATTAGGCCCTAGGGGTAATTTTTTTTTTTTTTTTTTTACACCCAGGGCTGTTACTATCTTCCAGGTCATTGCAAGAGCAGACAGCAACAGGACAGAGAGACACCTCTAACTTTGCCCATTGTGGGATTAGCAATGACTACCGTGTTTCTAATGTTAAACAACTAACATCAAAAGTTACTGTGATCCTGGCCCTTAATACAGGCGTGTGCCTTTCAATCACAGGCATGCATACACTCTGTATTTCAGGGACATGTCTACTGTTACTGTGACCTGTGAGAACTAATACGTACGGTATTCAGCGAAAACTACATGCCGCAGATACAGTACATGTACATAATTTTGAGTTAATGGATTAAAGAGGAAACAAAATCAGATGTAATCATCAGATCATTCTCCCCTGAAAGCTGTGTGCATTAGGTCTAAGCGAATGAATCGACTAAGATGATAGAATAAGATTGTGTGCTGTAAGGTTCATCTATATAACATACAGTGCATAGTACAATGTGTTGTCCCTTCTGTTTTGACCATACATACAAATATCCTTCACATATAATCTAAGGATTGCATTATTACAGTTTTTTTTCAGTTTTACCATCTGCAGTTTCATGAAACTTGTCAGTGACATTCTGAAGTCTTTCTATAGCTTTTAAATTCGGGGCAGATGTTTTCAGGAAGTTGTTTTCATGGGCGATGCACTCTTGACGCATTTTCATGAGTTCAGCAGAGATTTCGTTTTCTGTTGCTAGGTTCTGTAACAGGAAAAAATCTAATAAAGTTATAAGTAAAAAAAATGAATGTTAAATTATATACACACACACACAAATTATAGGTCGGGATGTCCCTATGCCGATACTGGTATCAGCGCTGATGCCGGAGATTTCCACGAGTACTTGTGTAAATGTACTCGATACCGATCTCGATACCTACAGACCATAAAAAATAATCCCTCTCACCTTTTCTCCACTCCAGCATTGAGTCCTTTTCGGCTTCTATCTAAAAGGAGAGGGTTTCCTATCTACCTATTAGGGCTTTAACCTAATCAGACTATTCCCTACTTACCCATCTTCTGAGTGCCTCTGCCTAATGAGAATTATCTACCTACCTACTGGGGGCTTCTACCTAATAGGGGACATTCTCTACCTACTGGAGGCTACTATCAAATTAAAGGGAGGATTCCCTACCTAACTACTGGAAGCATGCCTAAACTAGGAGAGTCAGTGAAGGCCTCATGTTTGACTTTTACATAAGGCTTTACAGAGTCTAGAGCCACCTCTGCTGTCACATGACAAAAAAAAGTATCTGTAATTAGTATTAGTGAGTACTTGAAAAATCGGTACTCGTACTATGTCCTTAAAAAATTATATTGTACCATCCCTAACTATAGGGCAGCATTATAGGTGCAGGGAGCAGGGTCCTGGGAAACTATAGAGAAATTGAAACACTTCAGAGAAAGAAAGGTGTTACTCAGGGCCGGCAGGGTGGAGGGCAATTGCACGGACCACCCAATCCCAACAGATTTTCCATGCTCAGCATTTCAGAGTCAATCATAGTGTTCCAGGACCCTTCTCCCTCCCACAGTTTGGGCAACATAAAACTGGTGACAGGTTATTTTAACATACAGTACATGAATTGTACTGTAACAAACGGTCTAAACTTAGACAATTTAAAAAAAGCATTTAAGAATGGACACATCGGTATACCGAGATATGAAACACCATTGATATTTAATAGCAATATATAACATCAACTTTTTCCCTACAATTTTTATTAAAGGGTTATTACCTTATATTACTAGAATTTACCATCACTTTATGATCCAGGGGGTCAAACATTTTCTCTGCAGAGCAACACCCAGTCACCATAGGTCTTTTCAAGTAAATGTGGCCAGGGTCTGCTCAGTAGGTATAGACTGAGCAGGGGCCCTTTTGCTGAATCACCAATGGGTCAATTTCATACTCAGGATCACTGAAGACCATAGAGGTCAAACCTCTACTGATTATAAAGTGATGGTATATCTTTGCGATACTGCCTCTTGATGCCACGATAGATACACCCCTTAAAAACAAAGGAATATTCAAATGAATATACCTTTAAATCTTCTGGAAGATGTCTGTAGTCAATGAGAATATTCATCTCTCTTTCATAGATGTCTGCAGTGGCTGGCGTGCTGTCACTCTCTGTTTCCAACTAAAAACACAAACAGGACCACTTAATTTTAGCAGGTTAGAGATTAAAGGGAAATTAGGCATATTACGTCCAATGGTATGGAGGAAAGTAAACTTTGGTTGTCTCAAGATCAAAAGTTAAAACTAGCTGATCAGTGTGGGTCCACTGGGTCTCCAATGATCATGAGAATGGAGGCAAATAGTGAATGGATGAATGAATAGAGCACCATTGTGTATCCTTATCCAGCACTCCATTCATTCTCTATGGAGTTTACAAACACTGCACTCAAAGGGGGCTCCACCTTTAAGTCACCAAGCTTCTCGGGGACTGGCGATCCTGGAAAGGACCCTAGAGCTTTCTGTACATTTAGCCTGTACATTTTTACTGTTTTCTGTAGCCTGTATCACACAGTAAAACAGTGAGCATAATGTAACAGCATACATGAATATTCTAATACAATATATATTTATAATAAATATGCAAAAAAGAAATCCCTTAATGGGATTCAAACTTTAATAAATAAATATAATTATTAAGAAAAGAGTATAATAAATAATAACACCTAAGACAAGGCCACATATAGCTAAGACAATGCTAAAATATAAATACCGGTACATAAATAAAAAAAGTTGTAGCTGTTGAAATGCATAATAAAAGAATACCAATAGTGCATCATCAAGACTAAAACTGGTTTAGTCATTAATGTATTAAAATAATAAAATGACAAGGATTGTAGAATGAGCTCCACAAGTAGACATGATGGTGCATAAGGAACAAAAAGGGAAAGTGTTCCATTTAAAGGGGTATTCCGTCTTAGACATCTTATCTCCTTTGGATAGGGAATAAGATGTCTGATCGCAGGGGTCCCGCCGCAGGGACCCCTGCGATCTCTGTGCAGCACCCGACATTCTTTGCCAGGTGCTGCTTCAGTCCCGGAAACGCTGGTTTTCTGAGATGGAGACTTGACGTCATGCCACGCCCTCTCGTGATGTCACGCCATGTCCCCTCCAGTGCTGCACGGAGATCGTGGGGGGTCCCAGCGGTGGGACCCCTTCAATCAGACATCTTATCTTCTTATCCTTTGGATAGGGGATAAGATGTCTAAGGCCGGAATACCCCTTTAAGTCAAAACTTTCTAACACACAGTATCTGGGCTACCTTTTTACCTCAATTTCCGTAATATCATCCAAGGAGCCAGCTAGTAGATGAATTGGCAAATCCTGCACTTTGCAATCCAGAAGTAAATTGTGTCTCTCTAATTTTTTCTGTTCTATCTTGCTTTCTACTATCATTGTTTCCTTCTGCTTCTTACCCATTTCCCTACAGGAAACATATACACATAAAGCATCGATCATAAAGAAAGTGATACACAGACATCACCATGCTATAAGTCAAAGGGAAGCTATGGCGAGATGAGCACCAGGACCCCTTCATTCTAGAGATCAGCAGGGCATCAGCTCATAGACACATTCTCTGAATGGAGAAACACTTCACTACCTGTTTACATTCAGAAGCTTCTTTCGTACGTCCTCAACAAACTTCTGAGCGTCCCCACATTCTGACTTCTTTAGTGTCAGCTGGTTTTTAAGTTGCTGTTGTTGAGATAAAACTTCTTCTACTTTAAGGCGAATTCTTTGTTCTTCCTAAATTAGATGAATAGATCTATTATAATAGATATAATATATATGATACTATAATCATAGTAAGACATTTTAGAGGCTTCTCAGACTGACTGTATTCCAAAAGAAAAAACAGTGCTGTCGAATGTATTAACATGTTTTGGGGGTTATGTTAAAATATTAAAGTAGGAATGACATTACTGGACGTTATCAGATGGGCCGCCAACCATTGGGACTCCTATAATTCACCAGAAAAGCATTCTTTGTCCCCTGTGTGATTCAGGCTGCCGTCAAGCATCCATGCAGCTGCTACACTCTGAGCTGCCGAAAATAACCAAGCACTGTACTTGTCTATCTGCCTTGTATAGGTGACAAGTTAAAATCTAAGTGCATTCAAAGTGTATATTTCACATTCAAAGTGTAAATTTCATTTACAAGTGGGGACTGCCTCAAACCGTTCCCTAAAAAGGCGACAACACAGCACACCTATATTTGATCCTAAGGATGGGGATAAGTTCCATATCGGGGGGGTCCGACCGCTAGGGCCCCCCGCGATCTCCTGTACGGGGCCCCGGTAGCTCACGGGAAGGGGGCGGGTTGACCACCGCACAAAGCGGCGGCTGACACGCCCCCTGAATACAACTCTATGGCAGAGCCGGTGCGCTGCCTTCGGCAATCTCTGGCTCTGCCATAGCGCTGCATTGAGGGGGCGTGTCAGCCGCTGCTTTGTGTGGTGGTCGACACCCGCTATCTGTCCAGCGAGCCGGGGCCCCGTACAGGAGATCGCGGGGGGGCCCAGAGGTCGGACCCCCTGTGATCTGAAACTTATCCTCTATGCTTAGGTTAGGGGATAAGTTTTTCAGCACTGGACTACCCCTTTAAGGAGGCACTAACATGCAGGAGGGAGACTAGTGCTATATTTACAATGCTATATCTCACCAGTCTAAATGCTATATGAAAGTAGCATTGGTCCACAAACCCATGACTTTTGAAAGTAGAAAGGAAGCTCAGACAGTATATTGGGGAAAGTTTACTGCAACTTTAAAAGGTGCGTTCTCATCCTATCCAGTAAATTCTACGATATGTCGTGACTCTATGATCAGTGGGGTGCCCAGAAAACCTAAGAATGAAAGAGTGCAGTGCTGGTCTAGCATTGAATGCCCTTCGCTATATTTCCCCTGCACAGCAGAACCCCGGCTACCCTCAGTGCTGAGAACTGCAATGCGACCTCATTCATGCATGCTGCCAACTGGAGTTCCCTGCAAAGCCAGATGGTCCGGTGTAATACACAGGCAGACATTCAGCACAGTTACTTGATTTGTTGGCACTAGGACCACTCAGAAGTGTGACGTCTACAAAGACGGCAATGCATTTCCAAGCGGATTCAGTGTTTCTGTATATGCCAGGAATGGTATTTCCACAGCAGAAACATCTGCTGCGGAAATTCCGCCAAGTGTCCAATGCAGCAGAATTCCATTGAAATAAATGGGACTCTGCTGCAGTGGAAATTACTGCCGTGTGAACATAGCCTTAGGTTCTCTAGAACCCCCACAATCATATCAGATTGACATATCTTAGCGATATGCCATCACTCCATTAAACATGTTGCCAAACTACAATTTCCAGCATGCTTGTTTGCTGGTAGTTGTAGTTTTGCAACAGATGGAGGTGCACTGGTTAGGAAACACTGCTCTATAAGATGGTAATAACTGATGAGAATAACCAATCACCTATTAAATCCACTTCATACTATTTTATCCTATTTCATTGCTGCCATGGTTGCCAGTGATTAGAAACTTCTTTCAGATGGTCCTAGTACTGACAAAGTACATGCAGCTTCCTTGCTGTGAAGGAAATTAGAATTTATATTTCCATTCCCTGTTTTAGAGCCACAGATTCAGTTTCCAGTTAATGTACTAAGTAATGCGGTTTAAACGCGGCAAAGCAAATATTACAACGGCTTATGGATGGAATATTAGTCTTAAAAGAACAAGCGTTAATGCTAATGTATTCTAAGAGTTTTCCTCACACTGAACTGCATTGTACCTTCTTCAGTTTTGCTATTTCCTCTTCTTCTTTACTCAAACTCTCCTTTAGCTTTGTCGTCTTTTCTGTCTCCTTCTTCAGTTGCCCCCGGCTGTATTCCAGTTGAATTTCTAATCGTGTTTTTTGATTACTAAATTCTAGTCTATAAAATTGAGAAAATTGATATTAATGTTCTGCACTTTTTTGTCTTGTGTTTAAAGTAGCTAATGTGCTAACAGACAAGAACATACAATAGTGAACAATCAATATCATGTCAGATAAAATACCTCTTTTTATCGGTCTCCTCGTGTTGCTTCAAGTGTTTCTCCTCGTAATCCCGAATATTACGCACACCGATCTCCTCACAGAAAGTTTTGAACACTTTATCTTCCACCTAAAACAAAAAAGGGATTTTTGTCTTACCGTAACATCCTTTTCTCGGAGGATCCATTGGGGGACACAGACCTTGGGTATATGCTGTTCTTGCTAGGAGGCTTGACACTATGGAAACCAAAAAGTTGGCTCCTCCCAGCAGGATATACCCGCCCACAGAGCCTGAGGTAATCAATTTATTCACCAAGCAGTAGGAGATGACCGAGAGGTAGAGAATCAAGACCAGTCCGAGGCAACCAGAACAAAAAATAACTGAACACATCCTCGGACAGGTAACCAAACACAAGAACACCAAAGAAAGGGCGGGAGCTGTGTCCCCCAATGTATCCTCAGAGAAAAGGATTTTACGGTAAGACAAAAATCCCTTTATCTCTATCGGCTCCATTGGGGGACACAGACCTTGGGATGTACCAAAGCCGTCCCTTGGGTGGGTAAGGAATCAGTCAGGCGAACAGCTGGACCACCGCCGCCTGCAACGCCTTACGGCCCAGAGTAGCATCAGCTGATGCAAAAGTATGAATCTGGTAAAACCTTGTGAAAGAGAGCAAAGATGGCCACGTGGCTGCTGTACAGAACTGCGTGGCCGAAACCACGAAGTGAAAGGCCCAGGATGCCCCGAAAAACGGGCGGAATGAGCCAAAACCTGGAAGGGGGAATCTTCCCCTTGCAGCAGAAGAAGATCGGATCCACCGAAAAATGGTGGCTGTAGAAGCAGGTCGTCCTGTAAGACGACCTTCCGTAAAAACAAAAAAAGGAGTCACACTACCGAAAGGAAGTGACTGAGAGATAAGACCGAACAGCCCTCACCACAACCAGTTTATGGAGCAAACTCCCTGGGATGAGAAGGGGCAGGACAAAAAGACGGCAGGACGATGTCCTCATTGAGATGAAAAAGTTGAAACCATCTCAGGTAAAAAGGACGGACCTGGACGGAAAACACTTGTCCTGGTATACAACCAGGAAGGCAGAATGGCCAGCTTTGACACCCACCTAACAGAGGTAAGAGTAATAAGGAACGCCACCTTCCAGGGAAGGAGGCGAAGAGGAGTGTCCCTGAGAGGTTCAAAAGGAGCGCCTTGCAGGGCACCTAAGACCAAGTGTAAGTCCCAAGGGGGAGAAGGGGACCGAGAAGGAGGGGCAGTGTGTGCCACTCCCTGAAGCAGGTCTGGACATGAGAATTGAACGCCAGAGGACTTTGAAAAGGAATGAAAAGGGCCGAACTTTGACCCTAAAGGGAGCTGAGAGCCAACCCTTAGGCCAACCCTGACTGGAAAGGGAAAAGGGGTCGGGGAAGGAAAACCAAGACCAGAGAAAAAAGGCTGAGATTCACACCGATGAAAATAAGACTGCCAGGTATGGTGGTAAATCTTCGCAGAGGAAGGTTTGCGAGCCCTCAGCATGGTGCGAACCACTTGGGAAGAGAAACCGTGGTCTCAACTTCGGTACGGTAAATAGGGGTGGCACAGGGGACCTAAGATAGAAGGTCTGGGCGAGAGGGAAGGCACAGCAGTAAGTCGTTAGGAGCCTGACCGCGACAACGTACCATGCCCGCCGGAGCCAGTCTGGGCCACGAGAATGGCGGGAACTCCCTCTGCTGCGAGTTTCCTCAGGACTCTGGAATGAGAGGAAGGGGAGGAAACAGATAAGGTAGGGCCACGCCCAACTAAGAAACAGATAAGGTAGGGCAAAGCCCGACCAGGAGAGAGGAACGCTGCAGTTGTGGCGGGACGAGTAGAGGTCCACGCCAGGAGCGCCCTAGAGGTTGCAGGTCACTGCAAACACCTCCGGATGTAGGGACCACTCGCCTTGGACGGCTGAGGACCAGCTGAGACAGACCACCTACCAGTTGAGTATGTCCGTAATGAAGATCGCTGAGATGGTCGGAAACTTGAGTTCCGCCCAGAAGGGAATTTCCCGAAGAAGCAAGCAAAGATAGAATTGCCCTAGTCCCAGCATGTTGATGGGGAGAAGGGCTTCTGGGGGGACCAAGGCCCCTGACCGGTCGGTCCTTGAAAACACCCCCACCAGTCCAACAGACCGGCAGGAAGGGGCAGGAAGGAGCGCCCCTGAAAGGCAGGGGTAAACGAAGCCACCATAGAAGGGACCGACAAGACTGTCGAGAGAGAACGATCTTGCAGTCGAGAGACAAAGGGGACCTGTCCTACCAGAAGAGAATCACCAGTTGAAGAGGTCGGTGATGAAACTGGGCAAATGGCACGGCCTCCACGGCCGCCAGCAACCGACCCAGGACAGTATGCAAAAGCGAATGGAAACTGGAGCAGGATGCCTAAGTTATCTGACTCCTGACAAGAGAGTCAGCCGAATGTCCGGCAGAGTCGAAAGCGGGCAGAGACCACGACGAACTGGAGCCCCAGGGGAGAGGCTGAACTTGTCATGATTAACCGTCCAACCGAAGAGAAAACAAGGGTTGAAGGTTGAGACTAAGACTCCCCAGAGTCTGAGCCCTGGTTGGAGCTCTGATTAGGAGGTCGTCCAAGAAAGGAATGACTGTAAACAACTCTTGTCCTTAACAGGGCTATCACAGGTCTCAGGTCCTTGGTAAGGACCCACAGAGTAGTGGTCAGACCGAAAGGGAGAGCCACAATAGAAAATGGCTGTCCGGAACTTATAGCGGAAGTACCGCTGATGACTGGGAAATATTGGAATGTGGAGGCAGGCATCCTTGATGTCCACTGAGGGAAGAAAAAACTCCCCTTGAACCATGGACTCCAGCATCGAACAGAGAGACTCCATTTGGAATGGAAAGCAGAAGATGCTGGTGGAGATGCTCGAGAACCAAGATTGGGCGAACAGCAACGCCCGTCTTGGGAACTACAAAGAGGTTGGAATAAAAAAAAACTTGAAAACGTTCCCCTGAAGGAACAGGGACAATTACTCCCTGGATGAAAGGGAACTGGAACGTGCCCCGAAATGCCTCCGCTAGAGAGGAGGACCAGGGGGTCCGGGAAGAAAAAAGCAGTCCCATGGAAGGGAGGCAAATTCGACCCTGTATCCGTTGGCTACAACATCCCTGACCCAGGAAACCGGAAAGTGCGTGTCCAGGCATCCCGGAAGAGTAAGACGACCAACCATCCGAGTAAAGTCGGCGGGTGGGGGCGACCCCTCAGGCCGAGGTAGGCCTACGGGTGCCTGCTGTGGGCGCCAAACAGCCGGAATGGTTAGCCGACCGCCGGGATGGACGGGTCAGGAAGGAGGGAGCCCTCTCCCCATGAAGGCGCCTGGCTGGACCTTTGTTGGTACCAAAGGTCCGCAGGACCGGAAGGAGGAGGGCTTCCGATGGAAAGTGGTTCTGCGAGCCTTATCCAGAGGTATAAGGAACTCTTTCCGCCCGTCGCCTCACTTCTTGAAGGCTATGTCTGCATTCCAGGCTATAAGCCACATGGAGCGAAGGAGGGCTACCAAGTAGCCTGTGGCCAAGGCAGCACAGCGGCTGCGCATGGAAGCAGAACCCAGAAAATCTCCGGCATAGGAGCCTCGGAGAGCTAGACTAGATAGATCCCCTGGAGGGATCCTGAATACTACCCTGGCGGAGTTGGGAGACCAGACTCAAAGGGCATCTGACACCCAGGCAGAAGCAAAAGCAGGAAGAAAGGAAGAACCTGCTGTCTCCAAGGCAAATTTTGCCAAGGTCTCGCCCTTCTTGTCCGCTGGATCCTGGAAGGCAGCCGCAAATGCCAACAGCAAGACAGTCGTTTTGGAGAGGCGGGAGACCAATAGATCCACAGTTGGAGAGGAGGTCCACCGAGCAATGAGGTCCTTTGCGAAGGGAAACCACGCTTGAACCTTCTTCGTTTTCTGAAACCTTCAGGCGGATTCCAGCAGGGCTTCAAATTCAGCAAGAGAGCTGAAAGTCTTGGGTGCCGGTCGGGCTCGAAGAAAGGAGACTTCTGGAGACACGTCCGAAGTTCATGGGTCCTTTAACTGGAAGGTGTCTCTTATGGCAGAGTACACCCACATCAGGCATATCCGTGCAGCCCTCTTGAGTCGGAGGCCGAATCAGAAACCTCATCCACAAGTTCTCCAGGTGAATGAGAACGAGGTGAGGCAGCCCTGGAAGAGGTCGGGCACGATGAAAGGCAACTTCTGGAGTCACGTCCGAAGTTCCCGGGTCCTCTACATGAAAGGTGTCTCTTATGGCCGAAACCAATGAGTTCACCGTGTCGGCAGAATCCGAGCGGTCCTTTGAGTCGGATGCCGATTCGGAAACCTCATCCACAAGCTCTCCAGGTGAATGGGAACGCGTTGAGGCGGCCCTAGATGAGGAAGAGACTGACCCGGTACGCGGCTCTGGAGAGCAAGAGCGGTGACTGCGAGAGCGTCCTCTGGAAGAGGGACGCTTGTGATAAGCTGAGGTAGTGGGGCGAGACCTATGATGGGAACACCCGTACCTGTCCGAAGACCCCGGGGATGATTCAGAGGAAACATCCCTATTACGCTTGCAAGAAGCGTAGGGAGAAGGGGAGCTAGTCCCACTGGAGGGCCGACGGAGGACCTCTCCAAGGCAGTCACCACAGAACGGGAGACCTGCGCCAACTCGGATATAGACTATGAGAGGGAAGAAACTCAGGCTGGAGGGAAGGCCGAACCCACCGAGTGTGGTAGAACATCCCGGGTAGTAAAAGCCAGGGGGTCTGGGGGAGCAGTGGTGCAGGCAGAACAAGTAGGTTCAGCAGAACCAGACATTTTTGTGTTACAGCTATTACAGGTGTAATAAGAACTAAGGACCTAGCTATCTGTTTAGAGGAAGGAACAGTTCTGGGCACGGACATAGTAATTAAAAAGGAACAGTCTCACCTTGGTCTGTGTCCCTCAGACTGCAGCTGTGAGCAGAGAGAGGGAGAGAGAGAGAAAACGCTGGGCCAATGGCCAGAGGGGGCATGTCAATTACAAGGACACCTTTTGATTGGCTCTGCAAACCCCCCTGCGCACGCACAGCGCTGATTGGAGGGGATTCGCGCCATCCTGAAGAAATAATAACCCAGATAATGATGGCGCCCGCTCCTGGCCTCGAGCGCACCTTGTGAACGCATGTGCGCCTCGGGGGAACGGAGCGGGTGAACGCCATCGGCAGAATACTGCCGAAAACTAAAGTAAAAACTTCTATGCAGTCGTGCTGAAGGAGCGCCCGCCCGCTGAACAGATATGTCGCGGCTGCAGAGGACAGCCGCCTCATACAAACTATGCACCAAACACACATATGCCTGCAATATATAAATGCCACTGCTCAAACCCCAATAAAAACTTTCCCCCATAGAGTAAAAAGGGAGGGAAGAACCCCTCCTGGCCAGTCCCATAAACCCTTATAGAAAAAAAGGGTGTCTCCAGCTGTTGAGACTCCAGTACCTAAGGGAAATAGACTCACCTAAGTCAGAAGAACTTATCTAATGAAGTCTTCCTGATGAAGTCTTCATCCAGCTTTTAGTCACCTGCATCATGCCGGGCTTGAAAAGCGAGATGAGCAGGGAAAAGTTAGGGACCCGGAACCGTGAGGTACAACCCCAGGCACTGGCCGTTGGCGAGAGGGGGTTGACAGTACATACACGATGTCTGTGCCCCCTCAATCGCAAATGGGGAAACAGTGAACGCTATGTTCCTGAGTCCCCACCTGAAAACAGGAAAATAAAAGGAAATAAACTAAACGTCCCTATCTGACAAAATAAAAAAGTTAGACCAAGTCTGGGGAGAACCCCAGACTAGTGTCCATCTCCTGCAGACACTAAGCTTAAACTGATTACCTCAGGCTCTGTGGGCGGGTATATCCTGCTGGGAGGAGCCGAATTTTTGGTTTCCATAGTGTCAAGTCTCCTAGCAACAACAGCATATACCCAAGGTCTGTGTTCCCCAATGGAGCCGATAGAGAAAAGGAGATATTTTTGTGCTTACCGTAAAATCTCTTTCTCGTAGCCTTCATTGGGGGACACCTTACAGATGGGTATATGCTCTTGCCACTAGGAGGCGCTGACACTAGGAAGAAAAAAAGGTCGGCTCCTCCCTGGCAGGATATACCCGCCCACTGGAAGTGAGGTAATCAGTTTTGCTACAAAGCAGTAGGAGAAGCCAACAAGACATGTCCAAAGGACCCTAGAAAGGAATCCCAGATAAAACAACCCAAGAACCAGAAAAAGTAATCCGGGAAAAAAAGATGAAGAAATGGGTGGGTGCGGTGTCCCCCAATGAAGGCTACGAGAAAGAGATTTTATGGTAAGCACAAAAAAATCTCCTTTTCTCGGTCGCTCTTCATTGGGGGGGACACCTTACAGATGGGACGTACCAAAGCAGTCCCCTAGGGTGGGGAAAACCAACTACCAGAGAAAAAGTCAGTCCCGAGACTAAACTCCTGAGACCACAAAGGCCCACGGACGAGCCCCCAGGCCAAAGACAAACAAGGCCCAGAAATTGAGCTCCCGTAAGATCTCCGGTCCATGGATATGGACTAGGACGCCGAAAGAAGGGCCGTCCCAGAAGACTCAAGACACCTGGATCGACCTTTGTATACTCAAGAGACCCGGTCCTTATAGAGAGACCAGGAAGGGTCGAACAGAAAGCCAGATGAACCGAAACCATCCAAGAAGAAGATGGGACAAAGTCCCAGGAACACAACAGGGAGATCAGTGTACGCCTGGTCTCCACAGGAGGTGGAGACTAGAAACTACGGGAAAAAAGAAAAAACAGAATGTGTCCTGGAGACCCAAAAAGAACCCCTGACCCAGGGGCCCGCAATGAGCACCTGGAAGGCAACAGTAGCCGCACTGGTGTAATCCGCGAGACCAGAACGCCCTCTATCTCGGTAGGAGTGGAAGGCTCTGAAAAGGGGAAGTTTTGGATACCGGAGAGACCGACCAGGAAACTGGAGATGCCTGAGCCATCTGGAAGACAGACTAGTAATGGAACACTCACCCTTGAACAGACGTCCGCAAAAACTCCACCGACGACAAACGACCATGTCGAAAAAATGAAGAAACGGAAGAACTGCAGTACAGAAAGATCGCTCCACCAAATGGGATCGCAGAGGAGTTCGGGTCGGATCATAACACATGGACAAGCCGTCTGAAAGGAAGGCGTTACAGCCTCCCAGGACAGAGTCCAAGTCAAGGAGACCGACCGGTGTTGGACCCTAGAGGTCCGAGCAGACCAGAGCACTCCGAAAATACATCCTGCCAGAAAGGAACCGGATAGGAAAACAAATGAGAACCCAGCTGGGACTCGCAAGCTCTGGGCACAGAAAGGTCACTCCAGAAGACGTGCAGTACAGACTGACAAACCAAGGACATAAACTCCTCCCACCAGAGTAGAGCCAAGGATGCGAGAGCAGCAGCAGACATCCGTAAAAACGAGAAAGAGCCAGGCAGCAATGGTGGACAGTAAGCCTCAAGCCTGGACAGCAAAAAAAAACTCAGTTGATTGATCTTAGCAAAAAAAAAAACAAGGGCCCAGTCAGATACCTATAAAGTGGGAACAGCGGGATGGCAACATCTTGGCATCAGAAAAAATAAATAGTCCCCCTAGTGAAGGGAAACAAGGGTGGACGAGAGAAAACCTAGGTACTGACTCATGTCAAGCACCATGATCCCCATACCCGCTGCAGAAAGGGGACTGACAAAGTGCGCCAGGCACTGAGGAGCAGGGAAACGTTGCCCCACCACCACGGGACAAGTACAGGATGGACATAGCCCCAGGGCCCAGCGACAACCCATCACTGTCTGGGGGAGCCACCATGTGGTCCCAGAGGGATAAAAAGTCTTCACACGAGTAGGTGGCTGAGTCACCCTAGACTGAAACTCCAGAAAAGTACCTGGAGGTGTAGGGAGGGGCTGAACTGACTGTGATGCCCCAGCAGGCACAGAGCTAGAACAAAGGTGCTCAACCGTTGCAGGATTGCAGAACCAAACCACAGGGAGGCCCGAGGCGCAGCACACCGAGCAGAAGGGAGGGAGGACTCTACCTGTGCAGCGGACCTAGCATACGGAGGGACGCAGACATGGGTACCTCACGATAGTAGAGGGGAACTAAACTGCAGACATGAAAGAAAACGCAGACATCCCAAGGTCCGGCAGAATGGAAAAACACACAATAACCAATGGTGTGTCACCACCATGCCCCTAGCAGACCAACGTGGTACTCCTAGAAAAAGGAAACAGAGTCCAGCTGTAGCCAAGAAAAGGCATGGAACCAGTAGGAGACGCCCACGCCCTAGCTCCTAATGGTGCTACACCTCTGGACTGCTGACACAGATGCAACAGATGAGGGATGCATGTGGGGCAGGAAACCGCTCCCATGAACCCATAGGCATACTGTGAAGAACTGCACATGGAAGGAGTCACCGAAATGCGGCCACTGAAGCGGCAGGAATCAGGAAGGTGACCTGGAGGACTCGAAAGCCACGCAGGCACAGTCTGGCTACCTGGCATAGAGACTATGGCCACACCGGGTCCCGCATCCATAACAACACTAAAAGGTGGGCTACGAGCCTGAAGCCATGAGAGCGGCAGGCACGTAGAGAGGGACCTGATAAATAGGAAACACCACTAATCAGCATGTGGCGCATTGCAGAGGGCTCACACAGAGCAACATGGGGAGACCCACTCGGGACTACATCGAAGCAGTGGGTTACCAGAACTGCCACCACACAGTGGGAAGCGTATGATATTTGACCAGATGTAGCAGAAAACTAAGGAGACAGCCGTCCGGCTGACAGGTGGAGGATTCCTGAGCACACAGGAACACTTCTATGAAACTTCCCCTAGACAGTGGGGCACCGGAGTGCGGCCAAATGCATGGGCGAACGGGTGGTGTAGGAGACCATGCAGATGAAGACTGGCTGCTGTCAGCCGAATCCTTGCCTGCAGGAACTCTCAGACAGTTGCATGGGAGACCAACACGGAAGGAAACTGTAGACAACGGTCTGGCGAAATGAGTGTCCCTCCAGGCGCTGGTGATAAGTGGACACAGTCAGAGAGCAATCCCTGGGCCCCTTAATGCATTTGGAAAGGCACTGAAACCTAAAAGCCAGAAATAGGATCCCAGTCACCCAGGGAGGCTTTGGAGCCGTGGATTGTATCCCTTTTGCCCAGCATGGGATACACAGGATACGCCAGGTCACCCCACCAGACATCGCGTACTGTACCCGAAGATACCACCATAGCGGGTCCAGGCATGGGGCGACGGAAGCAAGCTTCCCATCGGCCCATGTACTAAAAAAAAAAATTTATGAACTATATGGTCCCCGGATAAGGGAAGTATCAGATATTAAACTGATAAGAGCCCACACTGCACTTGATCTTAGTCAAAAGGCCGGAAGCGATAGATAGCACCGGCTAAGACTGCAATTTTTTCCAGAGGACACAAGGGTGCATGGAAAAAAAGGAGGTGCAATTCAATTATAGGCCACAAGAGGGCGTCAACCATCACTCACCCACGGACTCCAACTTCATATACTCACCTGTCTTCACATACTCACCTAGAGATGTCTTCAACCAGCTTTTTAGTCACCTGCATCACGTCATGCTGCTACAGCCCAAGACGAGCAGGGAAAATAAGGGGACCTGGATCCACGGTGCAACCCCAGGCGCTGGCCGTTGGCGGGAAGGAGTTAACAGTGCATTTGTATTTTATGTCCCGTGCCCCTTAGCCGCATATGGGGGAACAGGTAGCGCCATGCTCCTGAACCCCCACCTGAAAAAGGGAAGTAAAAACGAGTAAAGAATCTAACTAAACAGCCCTTACTAGAAAATAATAAAAAAAGACCAGGTCTGGAGAGAACCAGACCGTGTCCACCTCCTAGCTGACACTAGAAAAAACTGATTACCTCACTTCCAGTGGGCGGGTATATCCTGCCTGGGAGGAGCCAACCTTTTTTTCTTCCTAGTGTCAGCGCCTCCTAGTGGCAAGAGCATATATCCATCTGTAAGGTGTCCCCCAATGAAGAGCAACCGAGAAAGTAATTTTTCTACGGGGATGTACAACATTTTGATAATATTTCATTAAATGCATTATATGTCCATCCACGTAAGCTTGGCCACATACACCTGCTCCCACTGATGTCTTCCCCCTCATAGGGCTAGCCCTATTCTGATTTTCCACAGGCCCTCTGTTCTGTCTTTTTTACTGATGTGAGCCAGATACTGATACATGTTTTTTTTACTTATCTGTTTATATTATTTTTAGTACAATTATGGGGCGGACATCTTGCCTGAGCTACTTTTAACAGCATTTAAACAAATGCTTTACAGAAAGCCCTATGGCCATAGGCACAGTAGTCTGGAGAAGACCCTACTCACTGGTATGGGAGGGGTTTCTAGGCATGCTCTGTGATCTGTGCAGAGGTCATTGTGCAGGAAAAGGGAGACTAAGATCTGACCATCATCTATTGTGAATGGTCTGATCCCATCTTCTCAATACACCTTCCACAGTAACCCTGCCTGCGTTAAGGAGTTGGCTGCTGTAAAGTATCAGCTTATTATTAGACCTAGTGGCCAAGGTGATAGCTGCTAGATTTAAAGATTATTTTAAAATATCAATAGTAAAAAAAGAACATTTGTAAAAAAAAATATTTTTTACATAAAAGTATAGTAGACTACAAAACTGCACTAAACAAAACATAAAAAAACTAAAACAAGAGGATTTGCTCGGAAAACAAACCAAATACAGTCACTTGTAAACTATGTTTTGTCAATGGATGCCAGGTAGGCTTTGTTATACCAGCGACGTAGCATAAAACTGTTAAGTGAACACTATTCTGCATTTGTCTTATCACTATTAATACTATTACTAAGTGATAGGAGAACGCACCCACCTTTCACTTTCTCCTCCAGTCTCTTCCCCCTCACCCATTTACAAATGTTGATGTATATGTTAAAGTGTAACCATACATGCTTCACTTTGACATCTACAACACTAGTAAAAATACCAGGCAGTAGACAATGTGAAGCCAAGCTTGTCTAGTATGCATACATTCCTCACCCAGACAACTATTACTTGTTTCCTTCTATTTTTAAAGCTTCTAGTGATCTAGTCTAATAAATGTTACAAAGCAAGACAGGTTTATTCACCTTATTCATTTTTTCTTGAAGTTCTTCGATTTCTAGTCTTCTCCTTTCAAGTTCCTCCTTTAACATTGTGATATGAGATGCAAGATTAGCAAACTCGCTTTCCAGCCTGGATCTTTCCTGTGTACGTGAAAAAAGAAGAAAAGTGCTATTTGTTAAAAGAAAAATACATTATAGAGAATCTTGTATCATATAAAGTAAAAAGCAAATGAGATAACTTATAAAGTATGAGTGTATAAGTCAATAACCAGTAGTTCAAGCTAAATCAGCTATGCATGCACATTTAAAATGAATTGGTTGTAAAAAAAAAAATAGAACCTTAAAGTTGTATAAAACATTCCTCATGAAAATTATAGCTGGTGCTACATGGTGACTCAGTCACTCATGGTTTTTAGATATTACTTATATTATTTTTGTGAAATGGCTAAAGCCAGCCAACCTGTCACTAACTCAGTATGTCCTTTCTGGAGTTGACTGGTTCTCTTTCAAAGGGGTTTTCTAGGATTTAAAAAGGAGATTTTTTATGCTTACCGTAAAATCTCTTTCTCGAAGGATCCATTGGGGGACACAGACCATGGGTGTATGCTGCTGTCACTAGGAAGCTCGACACTATGGCAACAAGAGAAGTCGGCTCCTCCCAGCAGGGTATACCCGCCCACAGGCACCTGAGGTAATCAGTTTTAGTCCCAGAGCAATAGAAGACCGACAGGTCAAGAAAAAACCACAAACTGTCCGAGCAATCAGAAGAAAAGACAACTGAACACACCTTCGGACAGATAACTGAAATAGGAACACCATAAAAAAGGGGGGGAGCTGTGTCCCCCAATGGATCCTTCGAGAAAGGAGATTTTTTAACACTTACCGTAAAATCTCTTTCTCGAAGGATCCATTGGGGACACAGACCGTGGGTGTATCTTGCTGTCTCTAGGAGGTGCAACACTATGGTAATAAAAAAGTCAGCTCCTCCCAGCAGGATATACCGGCCTTCAGGCTCTGAGCTAGTCAGTTTAAGTTCCAGAGCAATAGGAGGAGACCAATAGGGCAAAGAAAAACCCCAAACTGTCTGAGAACCAGAAGAAAAAACACAACTTAACACTCCCGCGGACAGAGAACCAAAGGAAAAACCCAAAAAGGGCTGGATCCTTCGAGAAAGAGATTTTACGGTAAGTGTTAAAAAAATCTCTTTTTCTCTATCGACTCCATTGGGGGACACAGACCGTGGGACGTACCAAAGCCGTCCCTTGGGTGGGCAGATAAGTAAACAGGCAGACGGCCGATTCACTGCCGCCTGCAACACTATACGACCCAGACTAGCATCAGCCGATGCGAAAGTATGAACTCAGAAAAGTTTGTAAGCGCTCCTTAGTATGAGAAGGAGCCGGACAAAAGGACGGGAGGACAATGTCCTCATTGAGATGAAAGGCCGAGACCACCTTAGGCAAAAAGGAAGGAACTGGCCGGAAAAAGACCTGTCCTGGTGGATCACCAGAAACGGAGAACCGCAGGAATGAACTGCCAGTTCAGACACCCTCCGGATGGAGGTGATAGCAACAAGAAACGCCACTTTCCAAGAAGGGAGGCGGAGAGACACCTCTCTAAGGGGCTCTAACTGTTCACCCTGGAGGGCACTCAGAACCAAGTTAAAGTCCCAAGGGGGAGAAGGTGATCGATAAGGAGGAACAGCGTGCGCCACTCCTTGCATGAAGGTCCGAACATGAGAAATAGAAACCAGGGGCCGAAACCTGACCTTTAAGGGAACTGAGAGACAACCCAATTCAACCCCGACTGCAAAAAAAGGAGAGAATACAGGGAACCGAGAAGGTCATAGGGGAGAAGTCCTGAGCTTCACACCAACGAAAATAAAACCGCCAAGTACGGTGGTAAATTCGTGCAGAGGAGGGCTTACGAGCCTAGAGCATGGTGTGAATGACTTGGGAAGAGAACCCGCAGGCCCTCAAAACCGCGGTCTCAACCGCCACGCCAACAAATGCAGCAACTGTAAATTGGGGTGGCAAGAGGACCCCGAGAGAGTAGGACCGGGCGGAGCGGAAGGCGCAGAGGAGCGTCGTCCAGGAGCCTGACTACGTCGGCGTACCACGACCTTCGGGGCCAATCTGGAGCTACCAGAACGGCGAGGACGTCCTCTGCCTTGAGCTTCCTCAGCACCCTAGGAAGGAGCGGAAGAGGAGGGAAAAGATAAGGTAGGGAGAACCCCGCCCAAGGAATCACTAGGGCGTCCACGGCCAAAGCCTGAGGGTCCCGGAACTTGGACACAAACGGAAGGATCTTCCGATTGTGCCCGAACGCGAAGAGGTCCACATCCGGGAAAGCCTCAGAGGTCGCAGAGCTGCGCGAAGACCTCCGGATGAAGAGACCACTTGCCGGGGTCGGGTGAGGACCGACTGAGGAAGTCCGCTTCCCAGTTGAACACTCCCGGAATATGAAACGCTGAAATGGCCGTAACCTTACTCTCCGCCCAGGTGAGAATCTTGGTCACCTCGGCCACAGCTGCCGAGCTGCGAGCGCCGCCCTGTCAATTATGTACACCACGGCCGTGGGGTTGTCTGACTGAACGCAGACAGGTCGAGACTGAAGACGGGACTCCCAATGAAGAAGACAAAGAAGAATCGCCCGTAATTCCAATATGCTTATCGGAAAAAGGGTCTCCAGGGGAGACCAGAGTCCCTGGACCTTCCAATCCCTGAACACGCTGCCCCAGCCCGACAGGCTGGCAACCGTTGTAACAACCTGCCAGAGAAGGGGAAGAAATGACCGCCCTTTGAGAAGAAGGGGGGAGCGGAGCCACCAGAGCAAAGACTGACGGACCCTGCGAGGGAGAACAATCTGACGATCGAGGGACAGAGGAGACCTGTTCTATCGAGAGAGAATCGCCAGTTGAAGGGGGCGGTAATGAAACTGGGCAAAGGGGACGACCTCCATAGTTGCCACCACCCGCCCCGGACGTCCATATTGTGCAGATGGAGACTGATACCTGGGTCCGAAGGGAACGGACCCCGGACCAGAGGGCCAGACGTTTGTCCGGCGGAAGACAAATGCGGGCAGAGGCCGTCAAATCAAAGTCCCAGGAAGGTTAGAGACTGGGTAGGACAGAAGAATGACTTGTCCCAGTTGACCATCCACCCGAAGCGAGTCAGAGAGTGGAGAGTGACGTCCAGATTCTCCACAGTCTGGGCTCTGGTCGGAGCCTTGATGAGAGGGTCGTCCAGATAGGATATCACCGAGATTCCCCTCGACCAAAAAGGCCCAACACTGGCGCAAGGATCTTTGTAAGGACTCGAGGAGCCGTGGCCAAACCAAAGGGGAGGGCTACGAATTGAAAGTGCTCCTCCGGAACCACAAGCGGAGTTACCGATGATGGCCCGGAAATATTGGCACATGGAGGTAGGCATCCTTGATGTCCACCGATGAAGGGATCTCCCCTTGTTCCAGGGACGCCACCACCGAATGGAGAGATTCCATTCTGAAGTGGTGGATGAGAAGGTGACGGTTGGATTGGTCGCACAGAACCGTCCATCTTGGGGACCACAAAAAGATTTGAATAGAAACCCCAAAAACGTTCCCCTGGAGGAACGGGGACGATAACCCCCTGGAGAAGCAGAGACTGGAGAGCGGCTCGAAATTGCTTCACCAGAGGAGGAGACCGGGGGGCCTGGGATCGAAAAACGCGATCACTCGGAAGGGAGGCGAATTCGATCCAGTAACCGTTGGACACCACATCCCTGACCCCAGAGTCCTGAATGTGTGAAGTCCAGGTGTCTCGGAAAAGGAGAGACCACCTCCCACCC
Organism: Hyla sarda; assembly: GCF_029499605.1. Taxonomy (NCBI): domain Eukaryota; kingdom Metazoa; phylum Chordata; class Amphibia; order Anura; family Hylidae; genus Hyla; species Hyla sarda. Next base: position 404,956,375 of record NC_079192.1, read on the forward strand.
GAAAGAAACCGTGGGTGGGGGCCTCACTTCATGCAGAAGTGGGCTTACGGTTGCCCGATTTGGGCGCATAACGGCCGGACCGGTTGGAGTCCGACTTCCAAGCCGGGCGTGCCTGGCACGAGGGAGCCTTCTTTTCCCGCGAGGGCGCCGGCCCGGACCCTTAGCTGGAACCAGAGGTCCGAAATGACCAAAAGCAAAAAGGACTTCCATTGGCAAGAAGGGCGAGCCTTATTTTGAGGTAAGAAGGAACTCTTACCTCCCATTGCCTCATCGAGGCGTTCGGCAAAAAGACGTCCATCCATAAAGGGAAGCTCAGTGAGAGACCTTTTGGAAGCGGCATCCGCATTCCAAGCTTTAAGCCACATAAAGCGGCGGAGAGCCGCTAGTGACCCACAACAAAGGCAGAACAACGGGCTGACTACGTGGAAGCTGCACACAGAAAGTCCCCATCTTTAGAGCATTGGAGAGCCAGAGCAGAGAGATCCTCTGGGGGGAGATCCCGCTAAGATATCCTGATGGAGCTTTTGGCACCACTACAATAGGGCCTTGGACACCCATGTCGAGGCAAAGATGGGAAGAAGAAAAGAGCCAGCTGCTTCAGAAGCAATCTTCGCTAAGGATTCTACCTTCTTGTCCGTGGGATCCTTGAAGGCAGCGGCAACTGCCATAGGCAGTGTAGTCGCCCTAGAGATCCGGGATCTACTCAGGGAGGGGAAACCACCTTAGCGACAAAGTCCTTGACAAATGGATAACGTTCTTGGATTGTCTTTATTCCCGGGAATCTCTTGTCTGGATGTTTCCATGCAGATTCCAGAATGTCGTCAAAGTCAGCATGAGAGCTGAATCTTTGAGGTGCTGGCTTAGCACGATGAAAGGATACTTCTGGATAGACATCCGAAGATCCTGGGTCCTCTAGGTGAAAGGTGTCTCTTATGGCTGTCACCAATGAGTTCACTGTTTCAAGTGAGTCCGAGCGGTCCTCTGAGTCAGATGCCGGATCGGAAGCCTCGTCCACCAGTTCACCAGGGGAAGTGAATGAGTAGAGGCAGTCCTGGAGGGGGTGATCTTGACCGGGTATGCAGCTCTGGCGTGGCAGAGCGGCGATTCCGAGAAAGTCCTCTGGAGGAGCGACGTTCGTGCCCAGATGACAGGGGGAGCAGGACCCACGAGGGGGAACGCCCACGTCTATCTGAAGACTCAATGGAAGAGTCAGACGAGGCACCCCTAGTATGCTTGTGAGAGCGTGAAGCATGAGGAGACGAGGAGCGGGCCCTCTCAGAGGTCCTGCGCAGGGAAGACCCCTTCAGGGTAGACACCACTATCCGGGAGGCCTCAGCCACCGAACGGGAGACTTGGGTCAAGTCAGCCATATACTGGGTCAGGGAGAAACCCAGGTTGGTGGAGTGGCTGAACCCACCGGGACCGAAAGGGCATCAGGGGGTACCAGGGGGTCTGGGGGAGCAGTGGAGCAGGCAGGGCAAGTGGGCTCAGCAGAGCCAGACATCTTGGTATTACAGTGCTTACAAAAATAATAAGTCACTGATGTTCCAGGTTTCTGACTAGAGGGAGGAACCGCTCTGGGAGCGGACATAATGGTGGAAAAAGAGATAGAGAGAGACTAGCCTTCTCACCCTGGTCTGTGTCCCCTGTCAGCTGCAGTGAGGAGAACACACTCCGTGCAGCTAAGGAGACTAAAAAAGACCAGCCAATAGAAAGGGAGGGGCGTGCCTGAAAGTAAGGCACCCAGTAACAGGCCCCAACATTGTGAAAATCGCGCCCACGGCGCTGATTGGAGGCTGCTTCGCGCCCCTGGAAGCTCCCATCCCTGTGGGCGGAGCTAAGACCGGCCGAGAAGGACTGTCATGGTGCCCGCTCCTTGTCCCGAGCGCCATGTCCAGTCCGCATAGCGCTCGGGGGAATAAAGCGGGCGGCCTAAAAGTGAAAGTAAGCTGGCGCAGAAGCGCCCAGCTCGAAGCGGCGCTGCGGCTGTAAGCCGTGGATAAGGCGCTGAAGTAAAGCGAAAGTAAGCCGGTGCTGGAAGCGCCCGGCCCGAACAGTGCCGCGGCAGACAACTGCATATAAGGCGCTGAAGTAGTTGCACCAAGCACACACACACATATAATAAAATAAAGTGCCCCCAGAAGTAAAGTGCCCTATAATATATGCCCCCTTAGGTGCCACTGCTCCCCTAATAAAAAGATGCAGCCCCTGTAAAATGCAGCCCCTTAAAACTGAAGGTGGGCCAAAAACAGGGGGTCTCCAGAGGTTGCAAGTCCGTACCTATGGAGAAAAAAGGGGGTAAAGTACTTACCTCAGTCAGAAGATCTTACCTAATGGAGTCTTCAGTGAAGTCTTCAGCCAGCTTATGGTCCCTGCATCATGCCTAGCTGCTATGCGCGAGCGAGGCGAGCAGAGACATAGGAGGACCCGGACCCATGAGGTACCACCCAGGCCCTGACCGTTAGCGAGTGGGGTTAACAGCGCATATACGCAATGTCTGTGCCCCCTTACTCACAATGGGGAAACAGTGAACCGCAGTTCCTGAGTCCCCACCTGAAAACGGAAAAGAAAGGGAATAAAAAACTAACATGTCCCTATGCTAGGAAAATAAAAAAACAGAAGACCTGGACTGGAGAATCCAGCCCATCTCCACCTCCTTCAGACACTAAGCTTAAACTGATTAGCTCAGAGTCTGAAGGGGGGTACATCCTGCTGGGAGGAGCTGACTTTTTTTATTACCATAGTGTCACACCTCCTAGAGACCGCAAGATACACCCACGGTCTGTGTCCCCCAATGGAGCCGATAGAGAAAAGAGATTTTATGGTAAGCATAAAAAATCTCCTTTTCTCTATCGGCTCCATTGGGGGACATAGACCATGGGACGTACCAAAGCCGTCCCTTGGGTGGGTAAGGAATCAGACAGGTGGACGGTTGGACCACCACCATCTGCAACATCTTACAGCCCAGAGTAGCATCAACTAATACGAAGGTATGAATCTGGTAGCACCTTGAGAAAGTGTACAAAGACGACCACGCGGACGCCTTACAGAACTGCAAGGCCGAAGCCACGTAGCAGAGGGCCCAGGATGCCCTGAAAAACGGGTGGAATGAGCCAAACCCCTGAAGGGTGGGATCTTCCACTTGAGCGGTAAGCTCCCAAAATAGCAGACCGGATCCACCGAAAAATGGTGGTCGTAGATGCAGGTTGTCCTATACAACGAACTCCCCGAAAAACAAAAAAGGGGGGTCACACTGACGAAAGGAAAGAGCGACTGAGAGATAAGTCCGAACAGCCTTCAGCACAACCAGGTTGTGGAACAAACGTTTCCAGGGATGAGAAGGGGCCGGACAAGAGGACGGTAGGACGATGTTCTCAATGAGATGAAAAAGTCAAAAACCATCTCAGGTAAGAAGGACGGACCTGGATGGAAAACAACTTGTCCTGGTATACCACCAGGAAGGGAGAACAGCAGGAGAGAGCTACCAGCTCTGACACCCTCCTAACAGAGGGAAGAGCAATAAGGAACGCCACCTTCCGGGGAAGGAGTCCAAGAGAAATGTCCCTGAGGGGGTCAAAAGGGGCGCCTTGCAGTGCACCTAAGACCAAGTGTGTAAGTCCCAAGGGAAAGAAGGGGACTGATAAGGAGGGTCAGCTTGTGCCACTCCCTGAACTAGGTTCGGACATGATAACTGAATGCCAAAGAACGTTGAAAAAGAATGGAAACGGCCGAACCTTTGACCCCTAAGGGAGCTGAAAGCCAACCACGACCAGAGAAAAAGGCCGAGTTTCACACCAACAGAAATAAGACTGCCAGGTATGGTGGTAAATCTTTGCAGAGGAAGGCTTGTGAGCCCTCAGCATGGTGCTAACCACTTGGGAAGAGAAACCACAGGTCCTCAGAACCACTGTCTCAACCGCCACGTCGTCAAAAGCAGAGATGGTAAATAGGGGTGGCACAGGAGACCTGATATAGGAGGTCTGGACGATAGGGAAGGTGCAGAGGTAAGTAGTTCAGGAGCCTGACCACGACAACGTACCACGCCCGCCGGGGCCACGAGAATGGCGGGAACACCCTCTGCTGTAAGTTTCCTCAGGACCCCGAAAAGAGAGGAAGGGGAGGAAACAGATAAGGTAGGGCAAAGCCCGACCAATAAACAGATAAGGTAGGGCAAAGCCCGAACAAGAAAGAGGAACGCTTGGTTGTGGCAGGACGTGCAGAGGTCCACGCCTGGAGCCCCCCAGAGGTTGCAGATCACTGCAAACACCTCCGGATGTAGGGACCACTAGCCTTGGACGGCTGAGGACCGGCTGAGAAAGACCACATCCCAGAAACGCCCGGAATGAAAAGTGCCGAGATGGCCGGAAACCCTGAGTTCCGCCTAGAAGGGAATTTCCCAAGAAGCAAGCAAAGAAAGGATTGCCCTAGGCCCCAACATGTTGAAGGGGAAAAGGCCTCAGACCGGCCGGTCCTTGAAAACACCTCCCTAGCCCGACAGATTGGCAGGGAGGGGCTGGAAGTAGCGCCCCCCAAAAAGCAGGGGGGAAACAAAGCCACCATAGAAGGAACCAACAAGACTGTCGAGTGACAATGGAGACCTGTTCCACCGGAATAGAATCACCAATTGAAGAGGTTGGTGATGAAACTGGGCAAATGGCACGGCCTCCACGGCCGCCGCTAACCCACCCAGGACATCCATGCAAAAGTGAATGAAAACTGGAGCAGGGTGCTGAAGTCATCGGACTCTTGACAAGAGAGTCAGCAGATTGGTCGGCGGAGTTGAAAGCGGGCAGAGGCCGCGTTGAACTGGAGCCCCAGGAGAGCAGTTGGAGTTGTCCCGATTGACCATCCAACCGAAGAGAGACAAGGTCTGGAGGTTGAGACTAAGACTCTCAAGGATCCGGGCCCTGGCTGGAGCTCCGATCAGGAGGTCGTCCAAGTAAGGAATCACGGAAACAACTGTTGTCCGTAAAAGGGGCTATCACAGGCGCCAGGACTTTGTTAAAGGTCCGCGGAGAAGTGGTCAGACCGAAATGGAGAGCCACAATAGAAAATGACCGTCCGAAACTACAAAGCGGAGGTACTGCTGATGACCGGAACAATGAGATATAGAGGCAGGTATCCTTGATGTCCACCGAGGAACGAAAATTCCCCATGAACCAGGGACGCCAGCACCGAACGGAGAGACTCCATTCGGGATGGGAAGCAGAAGATGCTGGCGGAGATACTCGAGAACCAAGATTGGGCAAACAGAAACGCCTTTCTTGGGGACCACAAAGAGGTTGGAATAAACCTTGAAAACTTTCCCCTGAAGGAACCGGGACAATGAATGTGCGTGGTCCAGGCAACCCGAAAGAGTAAGAGGCGACCAACCACCCGAGAAAGGTCGGCAGGTGGGGGCGACCCATCAGATCGAGGAAGACTTACGGGTGCCTGATGGGGCCGCAAAACGGCCTGAACAGGTAGCCAACCTCCGGAAGGGACAGGTCCGGAAGGAGGGAGCCCTCTTCCCGTGAAGGCACCCGGCTGGACCCTTTGTTGTACCCTTTGGTGGCACCAAAGGTCCACTGAACCCGAAGGAGGACTTACGGTTCTGTGAGCCTTATCCAGAGGTAATAAAGAACTCTTTTCCGCCTGATGCCTCACTTCCTGAAGGTTGCATCCACATTCCAGGCTTTAAGCCCCATTGAGGGACGGTGGCTACCAGGTAGTTTGTGACAAAGGCAGCACAGTGGCTGCGCATGGAAGCAGAACACAGAAAATCTCCAGCTGCAGAGCATCGGGAGCTAGATGAAATAAATCCTCCAGAGGGATCTTGAAGACTACCCTGGCGGAGATGGGAGACCATACTGAAAGGGCCCTTGACCCCCAGGCAGAAGCAAAAGCAGAAAGATCCTGCTGTCTCAAAGGCAAAGTTTTGCCAAAGTCTCCACCTTCATGTCGGCTGGATCCTTGAAGGCAGCCACATCAGCCAAAGGCCAGGTAGGCACCTTAGAGAGGCGGGAGACCGGTAGATCCACAGTTGGAGAGGAGGTCCACCGAGCAATGAGGTCCTTGGCGAAGGGATACCGCGCTTGAACCTTCTATGTTTCCTGAAACTTCTTGTCAGGGTGCCTCCAGGCGGATACCAGCAGGGCGTAAAATTCAGCGTGAGAGCTGAAGGTCTTGGGTGCCGGTCCAATGAGTACACCACATCAGGCATATCCGTGTGGTCCTCTGAGTCGGAGGCCGAATCAGAAACCTCATCCACAATTTCTCCAGATGAATGAGAATGAGGTGAGGCAGACCTGGAGGTTGGGCACGATTAAAGGAAACTTCTGGAGCCAAGTCCGAAGCTCTTGGGTCCTCTAGATGGAAGGTGTCTTTTGTGGCCGAGACCAATGAGTGCACCATGTCCGACATATCCGTGTGGTCCTCTGAATCAGAGGCCGAATCGGAAACTTCCTCCACAAGTTCTCCAGGTGAATGGGAACGTGTGAGGCGGCCCTGGAAGAAGGGGAGACTGACCAGGTACGCGGGTCTGGAGAGCCAGAGCGGCGACCATGGGAACGTCCTCTAGGGGAGTGATGCTTGCTACAGGGCAGAGTAATGCAGCAATGCCTGTGAGGGGAGCGCCCGTGCCTGCCAGAAGACTCGGAGGATGAGTCAGATGAAAAACACCCCCATGACGCTGCGAGAGCATCAGTATAGGGGGAGAGCGGGACTCTCCGGAGGGCCGGGAGGGCCTCTCCAATGCAGTCACCACATAACGGGAGACCTGAGCCAAGTTGGATATAGACTGGGGGAGGGAGAGAACCCAGGCTGGAGGGGCGGCCGAACCCACCGGGTCTGGTAGACAACCGGGGTAGAATAGCAGGGGGGTCTGGGGGAGCAGTGGAGCAGGCAAAACAAGTGGTTCAGCAGAACCAGACATTTTTGAGATACAGCTTTTACAGATGTAATGAGTGGCTAAAACTCCAGTTAACTGTTTAGAGGGAGCAAATGGGTTCAGCAGAACCAGGCATTTTGGAATTACAGCTTTTACAGACAAAATGATGAACTAACGCTCCAGTTGTCTGTGCAGCCCAAGTCTGAGACCCCAGGGCAACTGTTGTGAGGAGAACTCCGTTCTAGTATAGATAGAGAAGGGAGAAATGCCGGCCAATAGCAAAAGAGGGGCGGGCCAGGAGCCGGGGCACTGCTGATTGGCCCGTGCCTCTCACAATGCGAGCACAGCGCTGATTGGAGGCTAATTTGCTCCTCTTAGAAGCCCCGACAACAGAGGGGGCGGAGCTATAGTGCCCTCAGCTTCTGACAAGAAGGTCAGTAATGGCGCCCACGCCCGCTCCTCTCCCCGAGCGCACGTCATTCGCATATGCGCTCACGGGGAAGAAAAGTATGAATAAAGCTGTGCCCCAGTCCAAAAATGCTCCTGCTCACCCCAGCAATAAATATAGAAAAAAAACCTGTCCAGGCCAGCCCCTGAGAAAGAGTGGGCAAAAAGTGAGGGTCTCCAGAGGTTGCAAGGTAGTTACCTAAGGGAGAAAGGGAATATACTCACCTCAGTCAGAAGAACTTACCTAATGAAGTCTTCTATGAGGTCTTCAGTCAGCTTTCTGTCACCTGCATCACGCCGAGCTACCATGTGCGAGGCGAGCAGGGAATAGGGGGACCCGGACCCATGAGGTACAACCCCAGGCCCTGACCGTTGGCGAGAGGGGGTTAACAGCACATATACGCAGTGTCTGTGCCCCCTCAATCACAATGGGGAGACAGTGAGCCGCAGTTCCTGAATCCCCACCTGAAAACATGAAAGAAAAAGGAATAAAAAACTAACACATCCCTAACTAGAAAAATAATAAAACATAAGGCCTGGTCTGGAGAACTCCAGACCATGTCCTCCTCCTTAAGACACTAAGCTAAAACTGATTACCTCAGGTGCCTGTGGGCGGGTATACCCTGCTGGGAGGAGCCGACTTCTCTTGTTGGCATAGTGTCAAGCCTCCTAGTGACAGCAGCATACACCCATGGTCTGTGTCCCCAATGGAGCAGATAGAGAAAAAAGGTTTTGCTCTTGTCCAGAAACATCATAAAGGCATTGATAATGGGGAGATAAACGTTCAAACAAGGCCCTTTACTCACAATAATGGGGCTGTGTAAAGGCTCTTTTAAACAGCACTGAATAACCTGTCTGTCTAAAAGGAGCCATAGTTTTCTCCATGCGCTGTCTGGTATTCTTGCTCAGCTCCATTTCCTTGAGGCCCACAATACCAGGCACTGCCTGAAGATAAGGGTGGTGCCAATTCCAAAGAAATAACAGCAAATACTTGTCTTCAATCTCAAAAACCCTCTTTAAAGGGGTAGTCTGCCTCTAGACATCTTTTCCTTTTTCCAAAGGATAGGGCATAAGGTGTCTGATTGCAGGGGTCCCACTGATGGGGACCCCCGCGATCTCGGCTGCAGCACCCCAAACATCCGGTGCACAAAGCTAACTTCGCTCCGTGCTTGATGACTGGCGATGCTGGGCGGAGGCTCGTGATGTCACGCCACACCCCGCTTGTGACAGCACGGCCACTCCCCCTCAATGCAATTCTATGGGAGGGAGCGTGGCATCCGCCACACCCCCTCCCATAGTCTTGCATTGAGGGTGCGTGGCCGTGACGTCACGAGCCACCGATCATACACCTTATCCCCTATCCCTGCGATCAGGCATCTTATCCCCTATCCCTGCGATCAGACATCTTATCCCCTATCCTTTGGATTGGGAATAAGATGTCTAGGGGTGGAGTATCCCTTTAAGCCCCCAAGAATTAAATGTTTAGTATTGTTTTACTACCGCAAAGCATTTGCCAAGATGTCTCTTCTTAATAACTTCTAGCTCACTCTGGGAATACTTCAGACGTGTCTGTGTTCCCTGTATCTGTGCCTGAAGTTGCTTTAAATCGCTCTCTTTTCTCCTAACCTTCATTAGTTCCTACAGTTAAAGAAGAAAAAAGGGTCAATAAAAGCAACCAATATGGCAAAAAAATAAGAAGGAGGAATGATGTGGTGCACTTACCTTCAGCTCACTCATCAGAGAATCTTTCTTCTCTTTTAAATCATTTATTTCTTTCTCATCCCAGCGTTTAGCTTTGAATCGTAGATCACTCGATCCTCCAGATATCACACCAGATTTCAGGAACAAAGTTCCATCCAGAGAAACAGTCTAAAAGGATAAATGCCAAGTATAGGACTCACTTATATTACTCTGTACTTAACCCCTTAATAACCCAGCAAATTTTTTTCCTGGCTCACAATTTTTTTCTCCTTACCTTCTAAGAACCATAACTTTTTATTTTTTTGACTGACAAAGTTTTATTAGGACTTATTTTCTGCATGACAAATTGTACTTTCCACTGATTTTTTTTTTTTTTATCATACAATGTATTACAAAGCAAGAAAAAAATTGTGTAGGACAAAATTGAAAAAAAATATGGAATTGTACACTTTTGTAGGGCAATAATTTTTTATTACAGTAAATCTGACATGCCATCTTTATTCTATGGGTTAATACGATTCCAAGGATACCAAACTTGAATAATTTTTGTTGTGTTTTATGGTAAAAAAAATTGTAAAACTTAATAAAAAAAATAAACTTTGTTCATTACCATGTTCTCACCCCTGTAACTTTTTTCTTTTTCCCCTACGGAGCTGTGTTAGGGTTTGTAGTTTGCTCCATGATCTACTTTTTATTATGTTTTTTGGGGATGTAATGCAACCAAAAAGCAGCAATTAAGGCATCTGGAATTTTTTTGTTCACCATGCAGGATCAGAGACAGAATAATTTAATAGTTCGGACAATTAGGCACTTGGCGATACCAAATATGTGTATTTTTCCTTTTTTTTTGTACAGTGTTTTATTTAAAAAAGAAAAAAGTGATGAATTAAATTTTTATTGGGGGAGGAATCTAAAGGGGTCCTCTGGTGGAATACATTTTTTTCAAATCAACAGGTGCCAGAAAGTTAAACAGATTTGTAAATCCCAAATAGAGAAACACAGCCGCACATCCACCATTTGTATTTTGATCTACTTGCTTCTCAGAATAATTTAAAAAAACTAACAGGTTGTTATTATACATTTTGATCAAAAAGTACAAGCCCACTCGCCATGTCAAGGCCACCTATTCAGAGTGGGACCCTAACCCAACACTGCAGTGTGTAGCGCCGGGCGGCGACAACTGCCTATGAAACACCATGCCCACTGGGGGGGGAATGACCCAGTGGCCAGGCAGCTCCACTGCTGCCCGACCAAGCCCCTGGCTTTGGGCCGCATCACCCCACAGACAAAGCATCACAGAAAAAATGACCGCCACAGAACACCACACCAAAGTGAACACCTACCATGTGCTCCCTGCCAGGGGGCTGGGAGAATGTTAGGAGGAAACCCTTATGCAGTGTCCTGCTACTTAAAAAAGCCTGGGCTGAATGGGTGGAGTGCTGGCCATGGAAGAAGGGAAGGGCCTTGACGTAGCGAGTGGGCTTGTACTTTTTGATTAAAATGTATACTAACAACCTGTTAGTTTTTTAAATTATCCTGAGAAGCAAGTAGATCAAAATACAAATGGTGGATTTGTGGCAATGGTTCTCTATTTGTGTTGTAGATTTGTAAATCCCTTCTATAAAAAAATCTTAATCCTTCCAGTACTTATCAGCTGATGTATGCTTCACAGACAGTTGAGTTGTTCTGTCTGACCACAGTCCTTCCTGCTGACACTTCTGTCCGTGTCAGGAACTGTCTGAATCAGGATAGGTTTGCAATGGGGATTTGCTCCTACTCTGGACAGTTGCTGACATGGACAGAGATGTCAGCAGACAGCACTGTGGTCAGACTGATATATCACATAATATTCCCCAAAAAAATTTCATACATGCAAATGTGGTATCAATAAAAAGTACAGATCACAGCAAAAAAAATTAGCTCTCATACTGCCGTTTTTATGGAAAAATGAATAAGTTATAGGTCGTAAATAGAAAGAATTTAAACGCACTAATTTGGTTAAAAAGTTTGAGATTTTTTTTAAAGCGCAACAGTAATAGAAAAGTATGTAATCATGGGTATCAATTTAATCGTATTGACCCACAGAATAAAGAACATATATCGTTTTTAGTGTACATTGTACAGCGTGAAAACGAAACTTTCAAAAATGTGCTAAATTGTGGTTTTCTTTTCAATTTCCCCAAACAAATAGTATTTTTTTTTACTTCGCCATACATTTTATGGTAAAATGAGTGATGTCATTACAAAGGACAACTGGTCACGCAAAAAATAAGCCCCTAATACTTGTTTGTGGATGGGAATATAAAAGAGTTATGATTTTTTGAAGGTGAGGAAGAAAAAAACGAAAATGCAAAAATTTAATTGGCTGCATCCTTAAGGACAAAATGGGCTGTGTCCTTAAGGGGTTCAATGGGTACTGTCAGATTTAAAAACTTTTTATATGTTGTACATCTTAGCAAAACTATAGTTTTTCTTATATAATTCTTTAAAAAGAAAACTGCCTTTGAAAATCCCACCACTAGGGGTCCCCATACCTCCTGGGACACTGATGAGTCCTACAGCAACATAAGCGTGTCCAAGGGTCATGAACACAAGATGGCTGATTGACAAGGCTGCAGGAGGAACACAGCCTGCAGCAACACTGCTGTAACACAGGGTTTTACCAAACATGTGCCTCCAGCTGTTGCAAGACTACAACTCCAAGCATGTCTGGACAGTCAAAGGATGTCTGGGCATGCTGGAAGTTGTAGTTTTGCAAAAGCTATAGGCTCACAGCTGAAGGCAACACTGCTGCAAAACAGAGTTATCCAAATACTATACCTCAAACTATTCCAAAACTACAAGTCCCAGTATTACAGGACTGGCAAGGGATGAAATACAAGAACAAAATAGAAACATAGTGAAGATGTATACATAAAAAAAAACAAAAAAAAAACACTGTACTTTTAGCACTAAATCTTTGCACTAATTTAGGAAGCTGTAAGTTATACACTGACAATCTCCAATAATCATTGTGTGTGTGTATACACCATAAAACCAGAGAGGAAAGGGTTACACAGCAGTGCTGCCAGGCTACTGAGAGCAGTGAGTCAGCAGTGTGAGGGAGGGGAGGAGTCATAACAGTGCAGGCAAGAGAAGGACATGCCCCCTCCCCCAGGGAAGATGAGAAAGACATTGAGCAGCTGAAATATGCATTGTTTTAGTGAAATTTCAAGTGATAGAGACATAAAAATTACATGTAGATGATCAGAATTAGGTACTGAGTAAAATATAACATTTTTTTTTTTTGGGGGGGGGATTTGTCAGGTACGCTTTAAACATAAACATTTAGATCTATACCATATCGTCATTATACATTACTCTTCTGGGTATAGAACAGGTACCCTTTAACGTATCTCACAACGTACTGCTGTGGTATGCATGTGAACCAGCCCTTACACATGGTAATATTGGCCTGTTTGGTTACATAGCCTTTACATCTACTGAACTGAAGAAAAAGATATACCACAGTAAGGTGTAGACAACTTACTTTGAGCCTTTGAGGTCCATCAAATGCAATATGTTTAGCTTCCTTCACTGTCTCACATATCAGTCCATTGCCACATACAAACTGAATGGCTTTTTTCAGTAAAGCGCTGGAGCACTGCACCACGTCAATCATCATTTTTGCGCCTTTTATTTCTCTTAGCTTTTCATTGATTGGTTTTATCTGTAAAGCAAAAGTCTTTTAGAACATCCCTGTAATCCTTATTACCGTTTAATTGTTTTTTATAGATAATAAAATTTACCTCCAGGTAGTCCAAGGACAGGAATGTCTCTGGCTCTGCCCTTTCCTCTTTAAGGAATCGGATGCAGTCTCTTGCCACCTTCTCAGTAGACACGACAATGCCGTTCATGTATTTGCCAAACACTTTGGTTACAGCAAGCTGATATTTTTTATGGATGGGATGACACAGCTCAAACAATCTGCCGTACTTAAAATAAAAAAATGCAAAGTTATGATTTTCTGTACTGCTTGAGCCATGTTAGTACAGTTAAGAATCTCTAGTTGAATATGGTGATAGGGGATAAGATGTCTGATTGAGGGGGGGCCCGCTGCTGGGACCCCCCGCGATCTCCCTGCAGCACCCGCATTCAACGCGGGGGCTGCGTCTCCAGTTTCGGAAACCTCCGGGTTTCCAGTACTGGGGAAGTGACGTCATGCCACGCCCCCTCCATTCATGTCTATGGGAGGGGGCGTGATGGCCGTCACGCCCTCTCCCATAGACATGAATGGAGGGGCGTGGAGTCACGTCACTTCCCCAGTCCCAGAAACCCGGGGGTTTCTGAAACTGGAGATGCAGCCTCCACATTGAATGTGGGTGCTACAGGGAGATCGCGGGGGGTCCCAGCAGCGGGCCCCCTGCGATCACACATCTTATCCCCTATCATTTGGATACCAAATAAGATGTTTTTGCCCGGAATACCCCTTTAAGTGCCACACACACACACCTTTTTACAGCAGTCATTAAAGGTGTTGTCTGGTGAAAAGTGTTTTTTTTTTTATATATGTGTATGTGTGTATATATATATATATATATATATATATATATACCCAGGCTGTCTTATATAGGCTGTACTTTTATTGCAGCCTGTGTTAATATGGTGCCAAATCTCAAGTACACTTTACCTCCCGATGCTGGGGTTGGCATGAAACATCGCTTTGTTCTGACTCTCTACCCATAAGTCTTCTGAAATGTTGCAGGGGCATGTAGTCACGCTGCCCCCACCCTCCTCCCAGCCACCCCTGACACAAGTGCTGGATGTCGGGGAGGAGGGTCAGGGCAGCATCATTACATGTCCTGTAGCTCCGACACCATACCTACTAAGGAGGTACCAGGACCACTGAATATATTGTTTTTATGAGAATGTGACATCCAAGAAGACTGATGATCATAGTGGCCTAAGGGACTTGACAGGTTCCTTTAATATATAAATGATATCCCTATTTTGTTACCACAGAATCAGGATACATTCTCTTCAGGCTCTCTAGAATTTCCGCTTTCCTCCTCTGACGGCTTCCCTCATGGTAATCGATTCGGGCATTCTGGAGTTCGCTAACAGTATTGTTCAACTCCTCATTGACCTCGGACATTCTCTGCTTTCCTGATTCAATTTCATGTACAAGTTGCTCCTCCTGGCTCCTGTGTTCTTCCAAAGCATTGCTGTAAAACATGTCCCAGTCATCTTACTACCAGGATCAATAACAAGTACAAAAGCAAGATAAAATATTAACCCCTTCCCGCTATATGATGTATACATACGTCATGAGCGGGCTCCCGCGATAGAATGCGGGGTCATGCGCTGACCCCGCGTCATGTCGCGTCGGTCCCGGCGGCTATCAATGGCCGGGGAACGCGGCTAATACCGGACATCACCGATTGCGGTGATGCCCGGTATTAACCTTTCAGACGCGGCGATCAAAGTTGATTGCCGCGTCTAAAGTGAAAGTAAACTGTGCCGATTAACTCAGTGGAGCTGTTCGGGGCCGCCGCAATGAAATCGCGGTGTCCCGAACAGCTTGCTGAACAGCTGGAGGGTCCCTACCTGCCTCCTCGCTGTCCGATCGCCAAATGACTGCTCCATGCCTGAGATCCAGGCAGGAGCAGTCGAGCGGCGATAACACTGATCAATGCCCGGCTGTTGCCAGGCAGTGATCTGTGTAGAAGATCAGTGTGTGCAATGTTATAGCCCCTTATGGGAGCTATAACATTGCAAAAAAAGAAGTGAAAAATAAAGTGTTAATAAAGAACCATAATAAAAGTCAGAATCACCCCCCTTTTCCCCAATAAAAAAATAAAACTGTGTAAATAAAAATAAACATATGGGGTATCGCCGCGTGCGTAAATGTCAGAACTATAAAAACATAATAGTAATTAAACCGCACGGTCTATGTTGTACACATAAAAAATTCCAAAGTCCAAAATATCGTATTTTTGGTACCATTAAAAAGTGAATAAAAAGCTATCAAAAAGTCTGATCAAAACAAAAATGATACCAATAAAAATGCAGATCACTGCGCAAAAAATGAGCCCTCATACTTCCCCATATGCGGAAAAAAATAAATTATAGGGGTCAGAAGAGGACATTTTTCAACTATACATTTTCCTGCATGTAGTTATGATTTTTTCCAGAAATACGACAAAATCAAACCTATATAAGTAGGGTATCATTTTAACCGTAAGGACCTACACAATAAAAAGAAGGTGAAATTTTTACCGGAAAATGCACTGCGTAGAACCGGAAGCCCCCAAAAGTTACAAAATGGCATTTTTTTCTTCAGTTTTGTCGCACAATGATTTTGTTTTTCCGTTTCGCCGTGGATTTTTGGGTAAAATGACTAATGTCACAGCAAAGTAGAATTGGTGGCGCAAAAAATAAGCCATAATATGGATTTTGAGGTGCAAAATTTAAAGCGTTATGATTTTTAGAAAGTGATGAAGAAAAAATGAAAATGCAAAAACAGAAAATACCCTGCGTCATTAAGGGGTTAAACGGGTACTCTGCCCCTAGACATCTTATCCCCTATCCAAAGGATAGGGGATAAGATGTCTGAACGCAGGGGTCTCGCCGCTGGGGACCCCCGCGATCTTGGCTGCGGCACCCCAGAAATCCGGTGCACAGAGCGAACTTTGCTCTGTGCCGTATGAATGGTGATGAGGGGGAGGGGCTTGTGACGTCACAGCACGCCCCCTCCCATAGACTTGCATTGACGAGGTGTGGCCGTGACATCACGAGCCTACGGCGCTGAACCCGATGTTCTAAACGAATGCCGGGTGCAGCACAGAGATCGTGGGTGCCCCGTCGCTGACCTATCCTTTGGATAGGGGATAAGATGTCTTGGGGCAGGGTACCCCTTTAAGCTGACATGTCACAGCAAAGTAGAAATGGTCGACTGAAATATTATCTAAATTTGGAACAAAGATACAATATAGTGCTTGCAAACAGTATACATACATGCTATTGTTAATGTAAGTTTCTAATTTTCCTTCACGCCTGTGGTATTCTTCTATCTGCTCCTCAACACACTTTTTATTCCCCTGTAAATAAAACAAGGAAGTTGTTCTTTTGAACACAGCAGAAAATATTAGTACACTATAGGATTCCTCATTATCAGTGTTACGATGGATTTACCTCTATTTCTTTCTGTCTCCTCTGATCTATTATTAGCTTCTCTTCGTTCGCTTTTTGTTCCCAGTGCAGTTTTTCTAGCTGCTGCTGCAATACAGCACTTTTTTTCCTTGCGGTGTCCTTCAGTGACTTGTACTGTTCTAGCTGTAATGACAAGCACTAGGATGGATAAAATCCTTCTGGGATATTCACCTTACCCAACCTTCAGAAGAAATCTCCCCCCTTCAAATTATTTCATGGAAAAATCTTGACAATATATAAGATATAGAGAAATCAGATGGAGGCTTCTTGTCCTTTCCCTGACATAAGATCAGCATCAATAAATGTTAAAGTGTTACAGTCATTTATATAAACTTCTGACATGTTGTTCAGACATGTCAAAAGTTCATATCACACCAGGTCTCTGTCCCAAGACTTGCTGCAACTGCGAGTTATTACCAGATGAAGCACTTCCCAGCCGGGTGCCAGACCTGACAGATGCACTCCATAGACTATAAAGGTGCCCATCAATGGAATCTGGTGGCCGGCCGGGGAGTAAATCATGCAATCACATGCTCCACTCAGTTGTAATGAACAACTGCAGAAAGTCTCATGACTGAGACCCAGTGTAATCTAACTTTGACAGGTCTGGACAACATGCCAAAAAAGGAGATTTTTATGCTTACCGTAAAATCTCTGTCTCGAAGGATCCATTGGGGGACACAGACCATGGGTATATGCTGCTGTCACTAGGAGGCTTGACACTATGGCAACAAGAAAAGTCAGCTCCTCCCAGCAGGATATACCCGCCTCCAGGCCACTGAGCTAATCAGTTTTAGTCCCAGAGCAATAGGAGAAGACCGACAGGTCAAGAGAAAACCACAAACTGTCCGAGCAACCAGAAGAAAAGGCTACTGAACACCCTTCGGACAGATAACTGAAATAGGAACACCAGAAAAGGGTGAGAGCTGTGTCCCACAATGGATCCTTCGAGAAAGAGATTTTCAGCTGATGCGAAGGTATGAATCTGGTAGAACCTTGAGAAAGAGTGCAAAGACGACCACGTGGACGCCTTACAGAACTGCAAGGCCGAAGCTACGAAGCAGAGGGCCCAGGATGCCCCAAAAAAATGGGTGGAATGAGCCAAAACCCTGAAGAGTGGGATCTTCCCCTTGCAGTGGTAAACTCCCGAAATGGTTGTCCTGTCCGACGACCACAACAGGTTGTGGAACAAATGCTTCCAGGGATGAGAAGGGGCCGGACAAAAGGACGGTAGGACAATGTCCTCATTGAGATGAAAAAAGTCAAAACCATATCAGGTACGAAGGACGGACCTGGACGGAAAACAAAAAGGAAATTTTTTTAACACTTACCGTAAAATCTCTTTCTTGAAGGATTCCTTGGGGGACACAGACAGTGAGTGTATCTTGCTGTCTCTAGGAGGTGTGACACTATGGTGATAAAAAAAAGTCAGCTCCTCCCAGCAGGATACACCCGCCTTCTGGCTCTGAGCTAGTCAGTTTAAGTTCCAGAGCAATAGGAGGAGACCAATAGGTCAAGGAAAAACCCAAAACTGTCCGAGAACCAGAAGAAAAAACACAACTGAACACACCCTCGGACAGAGAACCAAGGGAAAACCCCAAAAAGGGCGGGAGCTGTGTCCCCCAATGGATCCTTCGAGAAAGAGATTTTACGGTAAGTGTTAAAAAATCTCCTTTTCTCTATCGGCTCCATTGGGGGACACAGACAGTGGGACGTACCAAAGCAGTCCCTTGGGTGGGCAGATAAGTAATCAGGCAGACGGCTGATCCACTGCCGCATGCAACACCTTACGCCCCAGGGAAGCATCAGCCGTTGAGAAAGTATGAATCCGATAAAACCTCGAGAAAGTGCAAAGACGACCAGGTAGCCGCCTTGCAAATCTGCGAGGCCGAGGCTCTATTCTGGAGAGCCCAGGATGCTCCAACAGAACGAGTGGAATGAGCCACACTAGTCATAGTTCCCTATACCATGAAATAAGGGAGAGCTCAATACCAATTGAGTGGATCATACATTTTCGCCGTCAGAGAGCCCTGGCAGCCAGGTGGGCGGAGTTAATCCGCACAGTGCAGAAACCGAACACATGCTGTTGGCGTTGGTAATGGCGCCCGCTCCCGGCCCCAAGCGCATATGCGATTCGCATATGCAAAAGACAGGGCGAAGACAGGGCGAAGACATAGGCGGCAGCATGCGCTGCCGACAGAAAGGGCAGCGCTATACACGGCCGGGCCGAGGTTGCGCCTGTAGAGAAAATTAAAGTGCCGCCATGGCTAAGAAGAAGCACCGACAGGCCGGGTGGGCGGAGCTAATGTGCCCCGGCCCGCTGAAGAAATGCAGCTGAGGTAATAATGGCGCCCGGCCCCGAGTGAACATGCTACTGGGGAAAGGAGCGGGCAAAGAACCGCCAGCAGCCTCCGCTGCCGAAGATAAGCATGTCAGGGCGCTTTGTGAGGCCGGGCCGAAGAAGCGCCTGCAGCGAAAACGGAAGTCGCCGCCACGGCTCAACAGCATGTAGCCGCACTCATAAATGTACACTGTGAAGCACAAGCCCATTGCACCTCTGCTCTGTCTCCCAGCCTTATAATAAAGGAAAGGACCCCCATGCAGACTAAAAGGAGGGAAAGAACTGTATATAAAGAACTGGGTGAGGCAAAGGAGGAAGACAACTGGAAAATACATCCATGGATCCCGGGGGCTGAAAGACAACCAGGAAAGACTCACAAGGGGGCCCCCACAGGTGGATGGTAAGCAGACGTAAGGTGGGTAGGAAAAAGTCACCCTATACCACAAGGATAGGAAGGAAAAAACCCAGGCCAGTTACAGGAAACATCTGTCCCGGTAGAGGAGTGTGACTCCTTATCATAAGAGAGAAGGACAAATAAGCAGAATGCAAATGGACCGGATTATTGGCCATCAAGTTGGTAGAGCTGCCAATGTAGAGTAATACAAAAATTTTTAGTCATGGGCAGAACCTATGTGAGACAGACCTAGCTGAGCCCAATTTGAAAAGATCACTATGGAGTACTGAACAACCTGGAAGGGCCTGGACTAAAGGCTGCAAGAAAAAAAATGTATCAGACCTTTAGAGCAGGAGAGGTTTGCCTCTTATGGACAATGAGCTAAGACTGATTAGATCGCTGTCTGCAGGAGGGGTAGAGGCTGTGCGGGACGAGCTAACACTTTCCCTGCTCAGTGTCATCTCCTAGTGGCAGCAGCGCATACCGACACTCTCCTGTGTCCCCCAATGATACGAGAGAGTTTATATAAATGATGGTGCTGATCTTATGTTAGAGAAAGGACAAAATGCTTGGTCTGACTTCTCTATGTCTTACTAATATATTGTCTAGATTTTTCCCTAAAATGACAGTAATGCTTTAAAGGGGTATTCCAGGCAAAAACTTTTTTTCATATATCAACTGGCTCCAGAAAGTTAAACAGATTTGTAAATTACTTATAATAAAAAAAATCTTAATCCTTCCAATAGTTATTAGCTTCTGAAGTTGAGTTGCTGTTTTCTGTCTAACTGCTTTCTGATGACTCACGTCCCAGGAGCTGTGCAGCTCCTATGGGGATATTTTCCCATCATGCACAGCTCCCGGGACGTGACATCATCATTGAGCAGTTAGAGAGCCAGTTGATATATGAAAAAAAGTTTTTGCCTGGAATACCCCTTTAAACTGAAATACAGAGCTTAGTAGTAAAAAAAGGACATATCCTTAGAAACCAGTCTGTCTCAAATGGGTATTCAAATGCCTTCATTTTATGTGGGGTCCAACCACTAGGACCTTCAAAATTCTGCATATGACTGGGCCATAGCATTGACTGACTTCACTACTTTATCCTGCATGATGACACTTCTGGCCACTGGGCTATGCAGAGACCTTGAGCGCAGCCCCATTCTTTTGCTGTATGTCTCCCATTAAGATTGTCTGCTATAACAAATCAACGACGGTAAGAGCTGTAAGCTTTGTGTCCTAGCTGTTAATTTCTTCAAATAGCCTACACATTGTAACAAACTGTCTGCTGTGATAAGAATTAAGTCTATACAGGTTTCCATACTTTGGACTTAAAAGAAGAACATTTCCATTAACTAAAATAAAAATTGGAACGCCAAGTATACCGTGAATAAACTGGATAACACGACTTCACCCAAATGATGTTAGTTTTAACCAAGAAAAAAATAAAAAAAAATCTACTATAAAGGGGATGTGATAGCACTTCCTTCTATTACCTGACTTTGTTCTAACTCAATATCAACCTCCCTCTGTGTCTGATCCTCTTCAACTCTCCTCTCAAACCCTCTCCGGGCCTCCTGAACTGCACTGATTTCCATTTCCAGCTCCACAATCTCCTGATCCAGTTTATTGCATTGCTTTTCATTATTCTTCAAGGAAGATTTAGTCGATTCGGATTTCTTTATTTGATGGGTCGTATTTTCTTTTGCCTTTATGTACTGAGGCCTTAAGTCATTTAATGAGGTTTCTTTTGTTCTAAAAATAAAATAAAAAAAAAGTTTGTTTAGTATAAATTGTTAGGCTATTTTAGGTAAGGACCAAAGCTTCACTTTACTTTCTGCTATGAAATTGTTGCTGTAGAGTTGGAAACGTAGAACCACATGTCACCAATTTTTTTTTAGAAGCATCCCCTAGCACCACCTCTTATCATTCTGCTTTCCAAGTAAGACTCAGACTGGAATCTCTTAGTTCCGAAACCTGATGATGCACCCAAAATGTTAAAATCTGTAGTGTTCACAGTAACAGAGCTGTGTGAGGGCTCAATTTTTGTGCTGTGATCTGTAGCATTTATCAGTGCCACCTCTGCACAGATCAGACTTTGCTTTTTTTCCTATTTTCTGGGATGTGATGTGACCAAAATTCAACAATTTGGGATTTCTTCGGTTTATGTTGCAGACAATGGAAAAACAAGAAAGCTATAATTTATTAATTGTGACAGTTCCGCATGTGGGGATATTAAATATGTTTTTTTTTTTTGTTTAGTTTTTTTAGAATATGGAAAAAGGGAGTGATTTAAATGGGCACTGTCAGATATAAAAACGTTTTGTATGTTGTACATCTTGGCAAAGCATTAACCTTTGCGGTCGGGGCTCCAAACGTGTACAGCTGCCTGACACTAATAAACAACAACAACAATACATAGTAATGCTAACAACGATAATAGTAATAACAATAATAATGACTAGTAATAACGATCATACTAACTACAATAACAATCATAACGAGTAAGAAAGAGTATAAAATATAACAATAATAATAACAGGAACAAAAATAACATACTTACAGCGGTCAGAAGTGTGCCCAAAACCGCGAACGTGGGCACGGCCTATAGATGGCCAAAAAACCTGGCAGTAATCACGATAGTAATTATCATGTACCTCGTCCAAACAGCAGACCTTAATCGAAATCGGCCAAACAATTCTCAAACGCCAGGAACCAAGTAATGACAAACACCCCCCTGCCTTGAGGTGCCGTACAAACGCTTGTGTCTCATCCATTCGACTGGCTGTAAATGCTGTAGGACTGCTGATACTAACATATTAGTTTAGAGTCATAACCTATTGTGGGGCCCTGCCCATAAAAGGGCCATAAAACCCAAACAATATTCCTTGATTCCCTACCACCACCTGCCAGTGATATTATTGCTCTGAAGACATGGTGCTTCACCATGAAGACATGGCAGGCATAACAGGTAGTATACCACTGCCTATGAGTCGTGATATTATTGCTCTGAAGATGTGTTGGTAATGTGATTAGGCAGTGCATCCCCCTGCAGACATGGCAGACATAACAGGTATACTACCGCATATGAGTCACCATATTGTGGCTTTGAAGAGGTGTCAGTAGCAACAATTGCGCAGTGCATCCCCCTGCCTGCATGGCAGGCATAACGGGTATACTACCGCCTATGGTTCTTGATATTATGCTCAGAATGTGTCAATAACAATAACTACGCAGTGTATCCCCCCCGCAGACATGGCAGGCATTATGGGTATGCTACCGCCTAATGCGTTGTGATATTACTTCTCTGAAGACATGTCAGAAACAATAATTATGCAGTGCATTGACATATATGCTATCATGTATGACAAACCTCTGATTATGGCTTAACGTTATGTAAGGCTTTGAATAGCAATTATATCAACATGAAGTTTTTATATGCTATGTATGAACGCTATGAGCTCATGTGCATTATAAATGCTAACACACGTATGTATAGTATAAATGCTCCGAGCATATGTGCAGAATAGATGCTACATACAAAATAGTATGTAAATAAGGTCTTTATTAGTTTCTGACCTTTCGTTTTTTCCTCCTCCTCCTATAATAGCCATAGGCTTGTTTTCTGCTGGGCCAAGTATACTTTGTAATTAGAGATGAGCAAATTTACAGTAAATTCGATTCGTCACAAACTTCTCGTCTCGGCAGTTGATGACTTTTCCTGCATAAACTAGTTCAGCTTTCAGGTGCTCCGGTGGGCTGGAAAAGGTGGATACAGTCCTAGGAAAGAGTCTCCTACTGTGGACTGTATCCACCTTTTCCAGCCCACGGGAGCACCTGAAAGCTGAACTCATTTATGCAGGATAAGCCATCAACTGCCGAGCCGAGAAGTTCATGACGAATCGAATTTACTGTAAATTCGCTCATCTCTATTTGTGATGACACCTTTCATTTTTCCATAGGTTATGCTCTGAAACAAAAAAAATAATTATTTGTGAGGTGAAATAAAAAAAAAAAAAAAAAAAAAAAAAAGCTAATTTGGGAGTTTTCTTTTTTTTTGCCATTCATCTTGTGGTGAAACTTACATATTATTTTGATACTTTAGGTCGGTCTGATTACACCAATACCAAATTTGTTTAGTTTCTGTCATGTTTTAATAATATTAATTTTTTTTTTTTTTACTTTTTAATAAAAAAAAATAATCCCTGACCCCTATAATATTAGAATTTTTCCGTATACTGGGCTGAATGAGGGCTCATTTTTTGAGCCGTAATATGCTGTTTGTATCTGTACCATTATGGTATTGATCGGACATTTTTAACACTTTTTTTTTACTTAATTTTTTCTGGGATATGAGGTTATAAACATAAAAAATGCAATTTTGGGATTTTTTTTTTCCGTAAACACCATTTACCATACGGGATATAAAATGTTATTTTAAATAGTTCGGTCAATTACGCACGCGCCAATACCAAATATGTTTATTTTTATTATGTTTACATATTTTTATATGGAAAAGGGGGGTGATATGAACTTTTAATATGGGTGTTTTTAAACTTTTATTAAAGGGGTTATCCAGGAAAAAAACTTTTTTTATATATCAACTGGCTCCAGATAGTTAAACAGATTTGTAAATTACTTCTATTAAAAAATCTTCATCCTTTCAGTACTTATGAGCTTCTGAAGTTAAGGTTGTTCTTTTCTGTCTAAGTGCTCTCTGATGACACGTGTCTCGGGAAATGCCCAGTTTAGAAGCAAATCCCCATAGCAAACCTCTTCTAAACTGGGCGGTTCCCGAGACACGTGTCATCAGAGAGCACTTAGACAGAAATGAACAACCTTAACTTCAGAAGCTCATAAGTACTGAAAGGATTTTTATTTTTTAATAGAAGCAATTTACAAATCTAAATGTACAAGATACAGAGTCCGGCACTGCAACGGTGATCACTGCGGTAAACCACGAGGACACAGGTGGATACTGACACAAGCCAATCCAACTAGGTGCTCAGTCCATAAACACAATGGTAGTAAACACAAAGAGGATGTGAAAAGTATAAGACGGCACTCACCGGGATTTTTCAGGCTTGCAAAAGCTTTTTATTGCATAAGCAAAAGGTGCATAGCGGTGCGGTGTGAAGGCAGGTAACCGGCCAGGACGCCGGGGAGCAAATGCAGCGTAATGGTCACGAACTTCTCGGCTCGGCAGTTGATGACTTATCCTGCATAAATTAGTTCAGCATTCAGGTGCTCCGGTGGGCTGGAAAAGGTGGATACAGTCCTAGGAAAGAGTCTCCTACTGTGGACTGTATCCACCTTTTCCAGCCCACGGGAGCACCTGAAAGCTGAACTCATTTATGCAGGAAAAGTCATCAACTGCCGAGCCGAGAAGTTTGTGACGACTGCCTTATGCAATTTACAAATCTGTTTAACTTTCTCTAGCCAGTTGATATATATAAAAAAAAGTTTGTGCAGTATAAATGCTATGAGCGTGCGTGCAGTATAAATGCTATGAGCGTGCGTGCAGTATAAATGCTATGAGCGTATGTGCAATATAATGCTAAGAGCGTGCAATATAATGCTATGAGCGTGCATGCAATATAATGCTACGAGCGTGCGTGCAGTAAAGATACTATGAGCATGTGTGCATTATACATGCTATGAGCGTGTGCAGTATACATGCTATGAGCGTGTGCCGTATTTATGCTGAGAGCGCGTGCTGTATAAATGCTATGAGCGTATGTGCAGTAGAGATGCTATGAGCGTGTGTGCCGTATATATGCTGTGAGCGTGCATGTAGTATAAATGCTATGAGCGTATGAGCCGTAGAATGGTATGAGCAGTATAAATGCAGTAAGTGTATGTGCAGCCTAAATGCTATGAGTGTACGTGCAGTATGAGCAGATGTCCCCATTGCAATGTACCTACTAAACAGAAGTAGGGCAATGGTAGAGGTAGGGTGAAATAGGAGATTTTTTTTGTACTCACCATAAAATCTCTTTCTCGTAGCCTTCATTGGGGGACACAGCATCCACCCATGTTTTCATTCTTGTCCGGATAGCCTTTTCCGGTTCTTGGGCGTTTCTCCGGGATTCCTTCCTTCGGACTTGTCTCTTGGTTGGCTTCTCCTACTGCTTTGTGACAAAACTGATTAACTCACTTCCAGTGGGCGGGTATATCCTGAGAGGGAGGAGCTGACTCTTTTTTTCCTAGTGTCAGCGCCTCCTAGTGGCAAGAGCATATACCCATGGTCTCTGTGTCCCCCAATGAAGGCTACGAGAAAGAGATTTTATGGTGAGTACAAAATAATCCCCTTTTTCTCGGTCGCTCTTAATTGGAGGACACAGAGACCATGGGACGTATCAAAGCAGTCCCTGGCGTGAGAAGAATAACGTCAGAGGAAGGGAGTCAGTCCGGAGACTGAACCTCAGCCATTAACCCTGGGCTAAAAAGGAAACCAAGGCCTGGAACTGAGCGTCCGGCAGTTCCCACTGTCCATTGTGATGGACTAGGATGCCAAGGAAGGGACCGTCCTCAGAAGAGACTCTAAACCAACAGGCCACAGAGAGAGACAAAAAGGGCCGATGCAGAGACCCAATGGGCTGAACCAACTTGGAAGGAGGTAGGAAACCAACTCCAAGAAGCACAGAACCAGAGAGGGAGAGAGCCTGGTTGGGAACAAAATATGAAAAGGGAAAGACAAGAGAACCCCATACAGAGAACCATCCGAAACTAGAGAACCTGGCAAGAAAACGCCAGGGAGAGCCGAAGGCAAGTCAGTCAAGATGAAGACCAGAAACTTCTGGAGAAGTGAGACGGGAACTGTCTCCGGAGAGGCATGGTGCAGAAGATCTGAACCAAAAAGCTGTAGGCGCCAAAAACCACTGTCCCAGGGGCACAGTGTGAGCACCCGGAGAGAAGAGTGGACTCGGAGAAGACGCCACACAGGCTGAACAGCGGGAAGAACCAAAGCCATGCTAGAGCCGAAAAATGGCCCGATCGGAACAACCCGGTAGACAGGCTTGCCGTCCAACCCTGGAGTAAATGGACCCCAAAAGAGTAAACGGAACGGACCCTGCGAAAAAAAAGGGGGGTCAGATGGTGCGGCCACGGAGCCATCCTGGCTGATGAATAGGGCAACAGACCAGGCGCCTGAGCCACCCCGTACAAGAACCCAGGAAGATACCTGGAGGCATTGGGGGGGGGGGGGGGGGGCTGTAGACTAGGCTGTTGCCAGAAAGCGGCTTCAATAGAGATAGCGGGCGCCAGTGCATGCGACTGGCGGGGAAATCAAACATCCACTGCTGCACAACCAACTGGCTTTGCCAAACGCTCAACATGCCCGGAACTGTGTGTCGGGGGGCGTTATATCCTCCCAGGCTCCTCACACAAACACAGCCTAATCAGGCTTACACTTCTAATATACTTCATAAGAAATTTTTATTTCCTTTTCATAGAAATCATAGCTTATAAAATCATGGCTTTGTCCAAGATGAAGCCCAGTCAAGGACAAAGTCCAGTAAGTGAGGGTGGGCTAGCACTCCTCTGTGCTCTCTCCTGTCTGATCGCACTCCTCTCTGCTCTCTTTACTGTCTGATAGGACTCCTCTGTGCTCTCTTCTGTCTGACAGGACTCCTCTGTGCTCTCTCCTCACTGATAGCACTCCTCTGTGCTATCTCCTCTTGGATAGCACTCCTCTGTGCTCTCTCCTTTATGATAGGACTCCTCTGTTCTCTCTCCTGTCTAATGGGACTCCTCTTTGCTCTCTCCTGTCTGAATGGACTCCTCTGTGCTCTCTCCTGTCTGATAGTACTCCTCTGTGCTCTCTCCCGTCTGATAGCACTCATGTGTGCTCTCTTCTGTCTGATAGCACTCATATGTGCTTTCCCATGTCTGATATGACTCCTATGTGCTCTCTCCTGTCTGATAGGACTCCTCTGTGCTCTATCCTGTCTGATAGTACTCCTCTGTGCTTTCTCCTGTCTGATAGTACTCCTCTGTGCTTTCTCCTGTCTGATAGTACTCCTCTGTGCTTTCTCCTGTCTGATAGTACTCCTCTGTGCTTTCTCCTGTCTGATAGTACTCCTCTGTGCTTTCTCCTGTCTGATAGTACTCCTCTGTGCTTTCTCCTATCTGATAGCATTTCTCTGTGTTCTCTCCTGTTTCATATGACTCCTTTGTGCTCTCTCCTATCTAATAGTACTCCTCTCTGCTCCCTCCTGTCTGATAGGACTCCTCTGTGCTCTCTCCTGTCTGATAGTACTCCTCTGTCCTCTCTCCTGTCTGATAGCACTCATCTGTGCACTCTCCTGTCTGAAAGGACTCCTCTGTGTTCTCTCCTGTGTGATAGTACTCCTCTGTGCTCTCTCTTGTCTGATAGCACTCATCTGTGCTCTCTCCTGTCTGATAGGAGTCATTTGTGCTCTTTCCTGTCTTATAGGACTCCTCTGTGCTCTCTCCTGTCTGATAATACGCCTCTGTGCTCTCTTCTGTCTGATAGCACTCATATGTGCTTACCCATGTCTGATATGACTCCTCTGTGCTCTTTCCTGTCTGATAGGACTCCTCTGTGCTCTCTCCTGTCTGATAGTACGCCTCTGTGCTCTCTCCTGTCTGATAGTACTCCTCTGTGCACTCTCCTGTATGATAGTACTCCTCTGAGCTCTCTCCTGTCCTATCAGACAGAAGAGAGCACAGGAGTGCTAGACCATCCTCACTTTCTGGACTTTGTCCATGCCTGTGCTTCGGCCTGGAAAAAGCCATGATTTTATAAACCATGATTTCTGTAAAAAGGAAATAAAATTTTCTTATGAATGATATTAGAAAGGTTAAAGTTTTGCCAAGATGTACAACATATAAAAAGTTTTTAACTCTGACAGAGCCCATTTAAATTTTTATTAATGATTTTTTTTTTAAATATTTTTTTAAAATGTTTTACACTTACACTTCGATTGCTTGTATAGATCAATGCAATGCATTTGTATTGCAATTATCTATTAGCTTTGCACCATGCTGGTACATCCTGCCTTGGACTGCCATGACAATCAGTGGGCACCCTGTGATTTCATCACATTGGTGCCAATCCGGCCACTATACTATCGTTGATGCAGCGCATACGAAGTTAAATGACCAGCACTGAAGTGATCTCCGATGTTAGTCATTACCAGCAGGTGTCAGCTGCAGATAGCAGCCTGCAACCACCAGCTTTGGAGCAGGCTCAGCTTCCAAGCCTGCTCCATACTCAGCTGCTGTATGTACAGAACACACACAGGCAGATCTTCTCCGGAAAATCTGTTGTAGCTAAAATCTTCAACGGGAAATTTGCAGATGTACCACCCATGTGAATGTACCCTTAGAGTATGTTGACATGCTGCAGATTTGCTGCCGATTTTCCGCGTTAAGGTTACTTTCACACATACGTGATCCTGCCCACATTTGATGTGCAAGATTTGTAACTGCCGTTTAGAAGCCGTGCTCAAACATTTAATTTACATTGAAATCTGCAGCAGAAAATCCTGCGCATCAATTCTGCGTACATGTGAACGTACCCTAAAGGGGTATTCCAGCCAAAGACCTCTTATTCCCTACGCCTCTGTGTTTTTGGGACTGGAGACGTGACGTAACGTCACACCCCCTCGTCATGCCACGTGAATGGAGGGGGTGTGGCATGACGTCACAAGGGGGCATGGCGTGATGTCACGTCTCCAGTCCCGGAAACACACAGGTTTCCGAGACTGGAGAAGCAGCCCAGCATAGAATGCAGGTGCTGCACAGAGATCGCGGGGGATTCCAGCAGCGTGCCCCCCGTGAGCAGATAAGATGTCTTTGGCCAGAATACCACTTTAACTTCAATAGTATTTACAATCCACAGCCAACTTAACAAAGCTGAAGATGGCCCTTTGGTGGTCTAAGACCTAGAATAATATGAAAGGTAACTGCCTATGGGGCGCTGATCACTGTGATCCGTCTCTGCGGGAGACCAGGGTCCTTGTGCCTACGAGTTCGGGGGTGCTGGGAACCAGAAAGCCCACAGTCAAATTCAAAGTATACACAGAGAAGAAAACAGGTACCCGCACTCACCGCAAGGCTGCTGTGACTCGACTCCTACGGCTTCGACGGACAATCCAGTGTGTGGCTTGTTGCAGAGCCCTCAGAGGCCACTGCCGACAAAGTTTTGCGATGATTACGCTTCTTCCGGCCTCATATCCATCATCACGCTAGGCAGGAAATAAAAAGAGCAGGACTCTGATCATGTGATCAGGGGCACTACGGAAACACTAAGTGGATAAAAAGATAGAAAAAGCAGAACAAAACCAAAAGGAAACCTTTTTTATTTCCTGCCTAGTACAATCATGGATATGAGGCCCGGAAGAAGCGCAATCAGCGCAAAACTTTGCCGGCAGTCGCCTCTGAGCGCTCTGCAACAAACCACACACTGGATTGTCCGTCGAAGCCGTAGGAGTAGAGTCACAGCAGCCTTGCGGTGAGTGCGGGTACCTGTTTTCTTCTGTGTGCATACAATCCACGGCCAAGCCAACGTCTATCTTCCTCGTGTGAATATACCCTTAACCCCTTAAGGACGCAGGACGTAAATGTACGTCCTGGTGAGGTGGTACTTAACGCACCAGGACGTACATTTACGTCCTGTGCATAACCACGGGAATCGGAGCGATGCCCGTGTCATGCGCGGCTGATCCCGGCTGCTGATCGCAGCCAGGGACCCGCCGGCAATGGCCGATGCCCGCGATCTCGCGGGAGTCCGCCATTAACCCCTGAGGTGCCGGGATCAATACAGATCCCGGCATCTGCGGCAGTGCGCGATTTGAATGAATGATCGGATCGCCCGCAGCGCTGCTGCGGGGATCCGATCATTCATAACGCCGCACGGAGGTCCCCTCTCCTTCCTCCGTCCGGCTCCCGGCGTCTCCTGCTCTGGTCTGTGATCGAGCAGACCAGAGCAGAAGATCACCGAAAACACTGATCTGTTCTATGTCCTATACATAGAACAGATCAGTATTAGCAATCATGGTATTGCTATGAATAGTCCCGTATGGGGACTATTCAAGTGTAAAAAAAAATGTAAAAAAATGTAAAAGTAAAAAAAAAGTGAAAAATCCCCTCCCCAATAAAAAAGTAAAACGTCAGTTTTTTCCTATTTTACCCCCAAAAAGCGTAAAAAATATGTTTTATAGACATATTTGGTATCGCCGCGTGCGTAAATGTCCGAACTATTAAAATAAAATGTTAATGATCCCGTACGGTGAACGGCGTGAACGAAAAAAATAAAATAAAAGTCCAAAATTCCTACTTTTTTAATACATTTTATTAAAAAAATTATTATAAAAAATGTATTAAAAGTTTTTTATATGCAAATGTGGTATAAAAAAAAAGTACAGATCATGGCGCAAAAAATGAGCCCCCATACCGCCGCTTATACGGAAAAATAAAAAAGTTAGAGGTCATCAAAATAAAAGGGATTATAAACGTACTAATTTGGTTAAAAAGTTTGTGATTTTTTTTAATTGCAACAATAATAGAAAAATATGTAATAATGGGTATCATTTTAATCGTATTGACCCTCAGAATAAAGAACACACGTCAAAACTAAACCTTCCAAAATTAGCAAAATTGCGTTTTTTGTTTTAATTTCCCCACAAAAATAGTGTTTTTTGGTTGCGCCATACATTTTATGATATAATGAGTGATGTCATTACAAAGGACAACTGGTCGCGCAAAAAACAAGCCCTCATACTAGTCTGTGGATGAAAATATAAAAGAGTTATGATTTTTAGAAGGCGAGGAGGAAAAAATGAAAACGTAAAAATTAAATTGTCTGAGTCCTTAAGGCCAAAATGGGCCGAGTCCTTAAGGGGTTAAAGGGGTTTTCCAGCATAAGGTGATTTTAGTATGTACCTGGGAGACAGTAATGGACATGCTTAGAAAGGATCTGTGCTTGTCTTGGGGCTAAATGGCTATGTTGTGAGATTACCATAATACTGTGGCTAGCTGTTTGTGAACTAGTATTTCCTGTATGACTTTTCTTTTTTTGACTACAAATCCCACCATGTCATCTTCCTCCTTCCCACACATCAGCCACCCCACCCATTGAAACATAAATGAGCTGCATCCATTCAAAAGACCTGTGGTTTTCAAATCAGTGTGCCTACAGCTGTTGCATAAGTTGCAGATTGATCTCTCTCCCACCAAGCGATCGCTCCACCCATTGAAGCAGACAGGCTCCCTGTCATCAGCTAACTAGTGAATAAGGTCTCAGCCGCATTGCAACCTGGGAAAAATCTGAGACAACAGTAATTTTGTATGCTGGTAAAAATAAATACTGGAGTGTAAATCACAGAAGAATTGTGAGAAAACCATCACACACAGGTACAGACACTATATTATGAACTACACTAACTTTACAGCCCCTGTAGTATAGTCAAATAAAAAAAAATCCTGAAATACCCCTTTAAAGTTAATTTACTTAATTTCACCTATTTGAATCTATACTCTATGTAATAAATTACTTTTAGCAGAGGCCACCTTCATATTACACTACATAATACCAGCTCATATGTACTTACTTTATTTCTTTCTCAATATGTTGCTGTTCTCTGGTCATTCTACCGAGTTCCTTCTTTGCTGCTTTCAGCTCAGACTCACAGTGTGTGAGCTGCTCTTTTTGGCTACTAGTATCGACCTGCTTTTCTTCCAAATACTTTAATAAATATTTCAGTTTATTCTCATTGTAGAAAAGCTGAAACAGCTGGAGCTTCCCTTTGCTCTCACGCACTTGTTGTTGTAATTTCTTATAGGCGTGAGCCTGCAGATACAACAAATTACTGTGTAAGTGATAGAGGCCAAATAAAATACTAAAATTACTGTACTGAGCAAACCTCCATCCTTACCTACAGTAATAAGACTATAACTCAGATTTACATAGGGAGCTATCAGACAATCCAGTCTATGGTTTTGGCCTTATTATTTTCCTGCATACAGCTATAAACTTTACTGTGTTACATTACTGTACTATAACTCCCATTCATTGTATGATGGAAATACTGTATATTCGGAGAGTGTGCAATATAATTTATTTGTACGTGTACATTTACTGGTCTATATATCGTGTCTGCATCTTGTAATCCAGACTGTGGCACCAGACCCACTCTGCTCAGTAGGTGGATGTGCTATACTTTCTGAACACCAGGTGGTGCCATACTATGTAAGTAAATGGATCATCATTACTGGATCTTCTGCATGTAGATGGCAAATCTTGTTATTTTTTTAAATTATCTCCACAATGAATATATTTAATAGCACAACCACTTTAACCCACCTCTTCCTTTTCTAGCTTGGCCTGCCTTCGCTCCACTGCTGCGTTCTTCCTTTTGCTGTAGCTGAACTGTGCATCTTCTTCAGCCTGTAGCATCACTTTTTTCTTTTTCTCGTACTCTTCGGCAAATTCTAAGGAGGTGCTTATTTGTTCGAAAAGATGGGTTCTTTCTTTAGGCTTCTTCATGGCAATAGACTCCACCTCTCCCTGGCATTATGTAAATGTAGAAACAAAATGTTATGAGCAAAAAAACTAAACAGGGATGTGATTCACAGAAGAGAAATGAGTGAATATTCCCAGTCTGTAACATAGTCCATGGAGACAGCAGCAAAACACTTTGAAGATTGTACTAAAAAGAACAATATGCAAAGCAGCTCTCTGACACCAACATCATACAACACAAGAGCTAAGGGGTCCGCTGCAACTAAAAAATACACTTAAAGGGGTACTCCACCCCTGGACATCTTATGATAAGATGTCTGATCGCGGGGGGTCCGGCCGCTGGGACCCCCGCGATTTCCAGACCGGGAAGAATGGAGCTTCCGTGTTTGTGACATCACGCCATGCCCCTTTCATTCATCTCTATCGGAGGGGGGGATGACGGCCAGTACATAGCCGTCACGCCCCCTCCCATACACAAGAAGGGAGGGGAAGTGACAGCTGTTGTCGCTCGTCATTTAGCATGAAGCAGTGTTCGTTTCGGGCACCGGATGCCGCACCTTCCTCCCCCAAGTCTTCTCTGAAATGTGTACACCAAAATGTGTAAAGAATCAAAGACTAATGAAAGAAGCTTACTGTAGCTTACCTGAAACACGAGACAGTTCCTTGCTTTTACAATGATTCCTATTCGTTCTAGCTCCAAAATGTAGGCTGCACGTCCCACCGACTTATTATTCAGTCGATAATCAGAAGAATTCCCTAGAAACAAACTTTACTATGATTATAGGCAAAATACAAAACAGTCACTTTGCCAGTAATGTTCAGAGGGCTATTCTAATCTCATAAAGTGGTGGCATAATGCTAGGATACACCATCACTGATCAGTAGGGGTCAGACCTCTAGGACCCTGCTTATTCAGCTTGGAGGACTCCTTATGGTTTTTCCCTGTACAGCGGTGCTCCTGGACACTCATTGTGTATGGAACTGTAGCCGGCCCCATTCTCTTGAGTAAATGGGTAGCAAAATACGCAGTTGATTTTGCTACCCACTGAGTAGGAAAATATGCAGCAGCAAAATACAGCACGTATGACCTTACCCTTAAGGGAGATATACTGTGCAGAAAAACCTATTCCTTATCCAAAGGATAGGGGAAAAGTTTCCGATTAAGGGGGGTCCAACTGCAGGGACTCCCTGCCATTCCCGACTCTCCACAGGAATGGAGCGTTTTGACCCCCGCATGAAGCGGCGGCCGACACGCCCCCTCCATGTATGGGAGAGCCGTTCGGTTATCTCCAGTTCTCCCGTAGAGATACATGGAGGGGGCGTGTCAACCCCCGCATCGTGCCGGTGTCCTGTGCAGGAGATTGTGGTGGATCCTT
Source organism: Hyla sarda (assembly GCF_029499605.1). Lineage (NCBI taxonomy): Eukaryota > Metazoa > Chordata > Amphibia > Anura > Hylidae > Hyla > Hyla sarda. Next base: position 404,990,179 of record NC_079192.1, read on the forward strand.
GAGATAGGGGATAAGCTTTTCTGCACGATACTTGTCCTTTAAGGGTAGGGTTACACACAGCGCATACGCAGCATATTTGACACTGCAAAAAATCAGCCAGGCAGAGGGAAATACACTGCGTATGGGCTATCGGCATACACACCAGGCTTTCCCGCCACAGCCCTGTGTATGGTTAGGTTCGGAGGCGGACCAAGTGCACCAGTGTAACTGTGACAGGCAGCCCGCCTCCAAACCTATTACACACAGGGCTGCAGCGGTGAACGCCCTGTGTATCTGCACATACGGAGAGGTTTTCCTGCTGTCCGGCAGATTTCTCACAGCAAATACGTTGCGTATGCACTCTGTGTGCCCCTACCCTTAAGCCAACCTATCAGCAGATAACTGTAGCAAACTGAAGTTAAAATGATCATTACTAAAACCACTGAGTCATTTATTTATTTCCGCATTGATGCTGAAATGACTTGATATACAGTAGGGGTGTGAATCGCCAAGAATTTGGCGATTCGATTCGAATCGCGATACCAGTGTGGCGATTCGATATATCCCGATATATCGCGATACCGTCTAGGTGACGATACATCGCGATATATCCCGATATATCGCCCACCTGGGAGCATTCATAGATCCCAATAGACGCCGCTGTCAGCTTTGACAGCGGCGATCTAGTACTCCGGTGCATACTTTTCTCATGTTATCCCGTCCGGGCTGCAAAATAAAATAAAACGCACTTTATCTTACCTGCCAACGAGCCCCCGGAGCTCCGGTACAGTCCGGTACAGGTGTTGGGTCCCCGGGCTGTAGTCTTCTTACTTCCTGTTAGTCCGGCACGTCACATGGAGCTTCAGCCTATCACCAGCAGAGGCGGGACATCGCTGCGGCTGGTGATAGGCTGAAGCTCCATGTGACGTGCCGGACTAACAGGAAGTAAGAAGAATACAGCCCGGGGACCGAACACCTGTACCGGAGCTCCGGGGGCTCGTTGGCAGGTAAGATAAAGTGTGTTTTATTTTGCAGCCTGGATAGGATAAAATGAGAAAAGTGCACACCGGATACTCCTTTAATAGCCAGCCGCGGCGATTGCCGCATGCTGGCTATTAGCGGCGGCCCCCGGCTACTGAAATCAGCCGGGGGTCGCATAGTACGGAGTGGGCACGAGTCGGAGCCCGCTCCATAGCCGTGTCAGATCCGGCCTGCCCGGCTCCACAAATGTGGAACTTTTATCTCCTGATGCCCGGGACATGACGTGCTGTTCCGGGCGTCCGCAGATAAAAATTCCACATCCCTAAAAGAATCGATTCAAAAATATTTTGAATCGATTCTGTATCGGCAAATGAAAAATCGCGATTATCGCGAGAATCGATTTTTTCTTACATCCCTAATATACAGTAAGTCTTATAGGATATATTCACACTCTGCAATGTGTTACTAAAATCTCTGCAATAATCAATGGCACAGGCTGCAAAAATAACTCAATTCAGATGTTTGAAATTGATTTTTGCCATAGAAATTCTTGCAAAGAAAGACATGGGAGCGTATAACCTGTGTAACCTGCTAATATGTTTCTCCTTCATACCTACAATAATCCTGGAGAAGGTCTTCTCCTCCCCGTTCTCCTCACCATATACCAGGTGGACGCTGGCGCTGGAGGACACCGGTTGCCCTATGTTTGCCCCGTGGATGAGTTCCCGGATGCTCTTTACTCTCAGGTTAGCCGTTCTCTCTCCAATCACGAAACTAATCGCATCCATTACATTTGATTTTCCTTAATAGATCAAACACATTGACATTAATAAATACTTCAGCTAAAACTGATGCCCAAAACAGGGTTTCCCAACCAGGGTGCCTTTAGCTGTTGCAAAACTTCAACTCCCAGCATGCCCAGACAGCCAAAGGATTATGTTTTTTTTTTGCCCATATCATGCACACTATCACTAGTTTTATGGGACCATCTGTTTTATTCCAGTACAGCTGCATTTATGATACTGTAACAGGGTCATGTGATCACCAGTCTGATCCATAGAAAATATTAATGTGTCAGATTAAGTGTCCTGTCCTGGGTCAGCTGACTTTCTGTAAACTACAGAATGATATCATCCTGATCAGATTCTGCTAGCTCCGAAACCCCTCCTTTCCAAGCTCTATCTGTATACTGCTGCTGCTAGCTCTATGAGATGAGGATATGAAGCAGTTATACACCTCCCCTCCAGCTCAATCTGTATACTGTTGCTGCAATCTCTATAAGATCAGGATATATAGCAGTTATGCACCTCCCCTCCAGCTCCTGGGTCAGCTGACTTTCTGTAAACTACAGAATGACATCATCAGGATATATAGTAGTTACAGTCATGGCCGTAAATGTTGGCACCCCTGAAATTTTTCAGTAAAAAGAAGTACGGTATTTCTCACAGAAAAGGATTGCAGTAACACATGTTTTGCAATACACGTCTATTCTCTTTGTGTGTATTGGAACTAATATACTCCAAAAAACATCCTGCAGGATAAGACCATTGCAGGGAAGATAAACACTAGTATCTAATGAATACTAATTATTCCGAAAAAAAAGAATACTAGTACAAAAGCATCATATGAAAACGTAGCAGATAAATCTTTATTGACAAAAGGTAAATACGTTTAAAAACATAAAATAAGTAATGGCACAAGATGATAACACCAATGAATGTGCCTGGGGCCGTTAGTGGAAGACAGTATACGTGAGTATAAATAAGCTAATACATGTAAACAATCAGTATGCCATGAGGTAGTACAGTAATAGTGAAATAGCGGTGCAGTGAAATGCGGATCCCGACCCCGATCGCAATATGTTTTAGCCATGTTATTTATAACAGTTTTTTTTCCTCGGGTCATTTTAATTTTTGCCTCCAGTTAGGCTGGGTTCACACCACGTTTTGTTAAATACGGCTCCCGTATACGGCTGGGAGGAGGGGGGCGGGGCTCAATCGCGGCGCCCGCACTCAGCCGTACTCGGGAACCGTATTTATTGTATGTCTATGAGCCGACCGGACATTTTTGCCTGCGGTCGGGAAAACGCATACGGCCGAAAAAGCAGCCGACCTGAGGCTGCGGTTCACTCCGGTCGGCTCATAGACATACATTAAATACGGTTCCCGAATACGGCTGAGTGCGGGCGCCGCGATTAAGCCCCGCCCCCCTCCTCCCAGCCATATACGGGAGCCGTATTTAACAAAACGTGGTGTGAACCCAGCCTTACAAGTCAATTCTAACTTGTTATTTTTATGACCTTTATCCTAACCCCTTCCCCCCATTTTACCTGCCATTGTCGGTTTTATTTGTGTATAAATACAATGTCTGTATATCCATTTGCCACGCCAATCTGAGGAAGGGTGCCCAAACCCGAAACGCGTCATTGGAGATTAAGCTATACGTTTACTATTACCAGCTTGCATTTGTGATTTCCTTACCGAGGTTTAGCGCCTACAGAGGGACTTTTTCAAAAACCTGCTGCTCTCTCATACGGACAGACCGCCATCTGCCTTCACATCCCTACGGCCCAGCAATTCCTTTGGACTTCACGGCTACTTCGTACTAGGGATCGACAGATATCGATTTTTAAGGGCCTATACCGATAATTTGTGGAGGTTAAGGCAGATAGCTGATAACATACCGATATTCCGGTATAAATTATCGGCTATTTATCTCCCCCCCCCCCCCCCCGGGCGGGCACATTGAATGAACTTCAGCAGCTTTTGGGTTGCCAGAGACTGCCGCCACAACCCGCTTCTCTCCCTCTGCCTGGGACCCCCACCTATCCTCTGCCCAGAGACTACCACCGCCCGCTTCTCTTCCCCCTGACGGTGCTTAGTCGAACGACCGCCGCTGCCCCATTGCCTCCCCCATTCCCGGTTTTATAATTACCTGTTCCCAGGGCCCGCGTTACTTCTGGCTCCGGCGGCATCCTGAGCTGTCACTGTGTGCACTGACGGTGACGTCGCGTTGAGGACGTCACTCGACATTGTGCGGCGCAAAGCGTAACACAGGACGTCGCAGGAGCCAGAAGTAGCGCGGACCCCGGGAACAGGTAATTATAAAACCGGGGATGGGGGAGGCAATGGGACAGTGGCAGTCTCTGGCCGGGGCGGTGTTGCAGTGCGGGGCATTATCAGCAAGGTAATTGCTGATACCGATAACGTCCAAAATCGTGAATATCGGCCAAATCGATAATCGGTCGATCCCTACTTCGTACCCACTGAGCCTGGGTTATATGCGCATTTGTATTGCGCTCCAGGTGAGCATAGTACGTTTTGCCTATTTTTTCATTATTGGGGTAACACACTAGGCACCTTCCTTTTTTTCTCTTCCATTTGTTTGCAGTATAAATAATTGGGTCCATAGGTATGCCATGAGGACCTTTTATTCCAGTGTGCATGTTACAGAAAGAACCCCCCTTTTAGTAGTCTTTTTGACCCATCAGATCCACATTACCTGTGTTTCCCAACCAGGGTGCCTCCAGCTGTTGCAAAACTACAACTCCCAGCATGCCCGGACAGCCGAAGGCTGTCCGGGGATGCTGGGAGTTGTAGTTTTGCAACTGCTGGAGACTCCTTGGTTGGGAAACACAGGTTTAGACCAATGTTTACCAACCAGGGTGATTCGGCTGTCCAAGCACGCTGGGAGTTGTAGTTTTGCAGCAGCTGGAGGCTCCTTGGTTGGGAAATACAGGTTTAGACCAATGTTTACCAACCAGGGTGATTCGGCTGTCCAGGCACGCTGGGAGTTGTAGTTTTGCAGCAGCTGGAGGCTCCTTGGTTGGGAAATACAGGTTTAGACCAATGTTTACCAACCAGGGTGATTCGGCTGTCCAGGCACGCTGGGAGTTGTAGTTTTGCAGCAGCTGGAGGCTCCTTGGTTGGGAAATACAGGTTTAGACCAATGTTTACCAACCAGGGTGATTCGGCTGTCCAGGCACGCTGGGAGTTGTAGTTTTGCAGCAGCTGGAGGCTCCTTGGTTGGGAAATACAGGTTTAGACCAATGTTTACCAACCAGGGTGATTCGGCTGTCCAGGCACGCTGGGAGTTGTAGTTTTGCAGCAGCTGGAGGCTCCTTGGTTGGGAAATACAGGTTTAGACCAATATTTACCAACCAGGGTGATTCGGCTGTCCAGGCATGCTGGGAGTTGTAGTTTTGCAACACTGGCTTAAGACTAATTACTAAAACTGATTGTCAATTTAATATTTGCCTATGGGCAATAGACTTTGTGAGAACAAAAAAATTAATTTTTCCAAGCCTAGGGGGGCGCCAGAGAGCTGCGCCATGAATAAATGCGTACGCGTTTCACGGACTTGTCCGAGCTATGGCGACATTTACCTGAACCATTGGGGCCGATTATACAATTGAACCTTTTGAAGGGCCCTATGATCTGCCGCCCCCGCCATGACTTAAAGTTCTCCAGTATGAGAAGGTGGAGGAAGCCCATGACTGAACGATGGCGGCCGCTATCTAGAAACTTCCACCTTTTCCCGCCAAGCCGCGCTGAGGTAAAGCCACGCCTTCCCTAAAGCTCAGAGCGCATGCGCGGACACATCTCCCGAGATCTCCCACCTTCCTTGTGTTCGCGGCTTGGTTTCCTAGGCAACGCCGCGCCTCCCAACCCTAAGTGCGCATGCGCCACCAAATCTCCCGCGATCTCCAGTGTTCGCGTCTCATGGGCAACGCAATTCCTCGGCGCGCATGCGCTTTCAAATATCCCGGTCTCCTAGCGACCGAGTCCTAGTTTCCTAGGCGACGTGATGCTACCGGGAATCTAGCAAGAGAGGACGGACGACATGTATAAGCTGGACCTGCCCGTGGATCTGGACGAGGCGGCCGTGCTGCAGAGGAGGAGGAATGCCGAGCAGCAGAGGCAGAGCCGGGTGTTTGACGCCAGAGTCAGGACCATTGGGGTGAGGAAGGGGGTAGGGGGTTTTGTAAAGCTGGGTGTTGTAGTAGTTGGCATTAGCAAAATGCTTTCCCTACATAACTACAACTCCCAGCATGCCCTAACAGCCTTGGCTGGGCTTTGTAGTATGGCATAGGCTGTGTTCACACGTGTATTATAGTGTCCTTATATAACAGTGGTCTCCAAACTGTGAACCTCCAGCTGTTGCAAAACTGCAACTCCCAGCATCTCCAAACTGTGGATCTATATCTGTAAAACTACAACTCCCAGCATGACCTAACAGCCTTGGCTGGGATTTGTAGTATTGCATAGTCTCTGTTCACATGTGTATTATGGTGTCCTTATATCCAGGGCTCAAGTCCTGCAGGAACGAATGGGAACGGAGTTCCTGCACTTTTTCACAGCAGGAACACCGTTCCCATTAGCAGAAGTCCTGCAGGACCAGCCCTTGACTGGAAATCTTGGGTGAGTTCCTTGACTTGACCCCTGCTTATATACCAGTGGTTTAAAAACTACTGCAAAACTGTGGACCTCCTGCCATTTCAAAACTACAACGCCCAGCATGTCCAAATTGTATAGGGCAGTGGTCTTCAACCTGCGGACCTCCAGATGTTTCAAAACTACAACTCCCAGCATGCCCGGACAGCCGATGGCTGTCCGGGCATGCTGGAAGTTGTAGTTTTGCAACATCTGGAGGTCCGCAGGTTGAAGACCACTGGTATAGGGGGTAAGCATCTGATCGGGGGGGATGTGGTAACTGCCGGGACCTCCTTGTTATCTCCAGAACAGGGGCCCATCTCTCCCTGTGGAGCGCCGCTGCAATACAAGGAGAGACGGGACTCCATTCTGGAGATTGCAGGGGGTCGGACCGCTAGAACCTATTGGAGGGGAGGGTGTATTGGTATTATTATTATATGCAGTGTATTTTATAGTTATCTTTATTCTGTAGGTCCTTACGATCACAACAATACCCAATTTATATAGGTTATGTTTTATTTTACTACTTTAAAAAATATATACCGTATTTTTTGCCCTATAGGATGCACCGGTGTATAAGACGCACCCAATGTATAGGTACAAAATCTAAAAAAATAAAGATTTTGAACCCAATAGTGGTCTTCAACCTGCGGACCTCCAGATGTTTCAAAACTACAACTCCCACGTGTCCCCGCTGCTCCGGACCCGCACCGCTGCCCTGGATGTCGCTCCATCGCTGTCGCCGCATCCCCGTTGCTCCGGAACGTCTCCACTGCCGGCCGGGTATCCTCGCTCTCCGTCGCCGCCATCACGTCGTTACGCACGCCGACGCACGTACTCGATGACGAGGAAGGAGAGCGCCGGCCATACAGGGGATCTCTGAACGGAGAAGACACCGAGGAGGCAGGTAAGGTCCCTCCCGGTGTCCTGTAAGCACTAACCCGGCTATTCAGTCGCACTGTTCGGGACCGCCGCGGTGAAATCGCGGCGGTCCCGAACAGCCCGACTGAACAGCCGGGTTAGTGTCACTTTCCCTTCAGACGCGGCAGTCAGCTTTGATCGCCGCGTCTGAAGGGTTAATACAGGGCATCACCGCGATCGGTGATGTCCTGTATTAGCCGCGGGTCCCGGCCGTTGATGGCCGCAGGGACCGCCGCGATAGGGGTGTATTCGCCGTATAAGACGCACCAACTTTTTCCCTCCAGTTTTGGGGAAGAAAAAGTGCGTCTTATACGGCAAAAAATGCGGTAATTAAAAAAAGGAATATGCTTTAAATTGTTCTCTACTGACCCCTATAACTTTTTTTTATATTTCGGTATACAGGGATGTACGAGGGCTCATTTCCTGCTCCACGATCTGTACCATTTTTGTTTTGATGGGATTACTTTTTATACATATTTTCTGATATAGGATGTGACGAAAAATCAGCAGTTTCGCTTGTTTTTTTTTTTTTTTTCATTTTCACGGACCACTGTTCCAAAAATCTGTCAGACACCTGTGGGGCGTAAATGCTCACTGTACCCCTTATTACATTCCGTGAGGGGTGTAGTTTTCCCATCCAACTTTAACGAAAATTTGTCAAACACCTGTGGGGTGTTAAGGATCACTATACCCCTTGTTGCGTTCCGGAAGGGGGGTAGTTTCCAAAATGGGGTCACATGTGAGTATTTATTGTTTTGCGTTTATGTCAGAACCGCTGTAAAATCAGCCACCCCTGTGCAAAACACCAATTTTGGCCTCAAATGTACAAAGTGCGCTCTCATTCCTGAGCCTTGTTGTGTTTTTTCCTTTTTCCTCCAACTTTTCCTTTTCATAAGGGGTAAAAGGAGAAAAAGCACCCCAAAATTTGTAAATCAATTTCTCCAGAGTACAGAAATACCCCATATGTGGCCCTAAACTGTTTCCTTGAAATACGACAGGGTTCCGAAGGGAAAGAGCGCCATGCACATTTGAGGACTAAAATAGGGATTGCATAGGGAATGACATAGGGGTATTCTACGCCAGTGATTCCCAAACAGGGTGCCTCCAGCTGTTGCTAGACTCCCAACATGCCTGGACAGTCAGTGATTGTCCAGAAATGCTGGAAGTTGTTGTTTTGCAACAGCTGGAGGCTCCGTTTTGGAAACACTGCCGTACAATATGTTTTTTTTTTTATTGGGGGGGACAGTGTAAGGGGGTGTATATGTAGTGTTTTACCCTTTATTATGTGTTAATGTAGTGTAGTGTTTTTCGGGTACATTCTCACTGACGGTTTTACAGTGAGTTTCCCGCTAGGAGTTTGCTCTGCGGCAGAAAATTTTCTGCAGCTCAAACTTGAAGCAGGAAACTTACTGTAAACCTGCCCGTGTGAATGTATCCTTTACATTCACGTGGGGGGGGGGGGGGGCAAACCTCCAGCTGTTGCAAAACTACTTTTGCAACAGCTGGAGGCACCCTGGTTGGAAAATACTGAGTTAGGTAGCAGAACCTAACTGAAGGTTTTCCAACCAGCGTGCCTCCAGCTGTTGCAAAACTACAACTCCCAGCATGTACTGATCGCCGAAGGGCATGCTGGGAGATGTAGTTATGCAACAGCTGGAGGTATGCAACTACAACTCCCAACATGGCGAGAAAGCTGTTTGCTTTTTGGGCATGCTGGGATTTACAGTTATGCAACATCTGGAGGGCTACAGTTTATAGACCACTGGACAGTGATCTCCAAACTTTGACCCTCCAGATGTTGCAAAACTACAAATCCCAGCATGCCCAGACAGCAAACTGCTGTGTGGGCATGCTGGGAGTTCTAGTTTTGCAAGATCTGGAGGACCACAATTTGGAGATCACTGTGCAGTGGTCTCCAAACTGTAGCCCTCTAAATCTTGCAAAACTACAACTCCCAGCATGCCCAAATGGCTGTCTGGCCATGCTGGGAGTTTTAGTTTTGCAACATTTGGAGGGCTACAGTTTAGAGACCACTGATGTTGCTAGGCAACTACTCACTGGCATCCGTAGTCTTCACGAGGGAGCCGCACGTCATCCCCGCCACCGGTCAGGTAAGGGACCTCTGTCGCCGGTCACGCTACAGTTCCCCCGTTCTGCCCGGATTACCGTCGGTGTGCCGAACGGGGGAACCGAATTTTAACCCCCCCCCCCCGCCCCCAATCTGCTATTGGCTGTCACTTCTTGACGACCTATAGCAGGGATAGGAGGGGTGGCACCCCTGCCGCCTAACTCCTATCCCTTCAGGGGGACCGGGGGTGTCTTGGACACCCCCGATCCCCCTGATGTTCCGGGTCACCGGACACCGGTATGACCCGGATCCGCCAAAAATTGTCGGTCTGAATTGACCGGCGATTTCCGGCGATCGCCGACATGGGGGGAGGGGTCTCAGGACCCCCCTTGGCATATGCAGATGTAGATATACCAGCAGTTATCCCTGTTCGGTCCCCGACCGGCTAGCGGCGGGGACCGGAATTCCCACGGGCGTATCCATACGCCCTACGTCCTTAAGGACTGAAGAGGGTAATACCAGTTTTACAATCACAATATAGAAGACAGGACTGCACTTACCATACAACTGAGCATTATTGAGATGTTCCAAGCTTGTCAAGCAGGTACGTTGGTGGACATCGTACCTACTTCACATGCCTGGAACATCTCAATAAAGCTCCATTGTATGGTGAGTGCAGTCCTGTCTTCTATATTGTCACTGTATACGATTCTCGTCGGATTTTGCACCATCGTTGTCAACTTTATTTGACGCACTCCACTACCGCACTTGTCCAGATAGTTGATGGCCTTAGTCTTGTAAATTATCTCCATTGTATCTTAATACCATTTTTTTCAACTTTTTTTATTTGAAAGAAATGAGAAAAGAGAGGGGCTTAAAAACATTTTTTTTATTATTATTATTATTATTTAATTATACTTTTTAAGTCCCCTGTTAGATTGCTTATACTGGTTAATACTATGCTATGGCAGTGTTTCCAACCATTGTGCCTCCAGCTGTTGCAATACTAGAACTCCTAAAATACCTAAGGCTGTCCGGGCCTCATGGGAGTTGTAGTTTTGCAATGGCTGGAGAATAACTGGTTAAATTACATAAAGGGTGCTTTTAAAAAAATACACGAGCCCAACACATATCCATAATACAGGTGTGTATTCCCTATCCAAGCTGTCAGGGCAATGATGGGAGTTGTAGTCTTACCACAGCTGTCGAGCTGCAGGTTGCAGACTACTACAGAGCCTCTCTGTGCTGCATTTTTTTAATTTTATATATATATATATATATATATATATATATATATTATTATTATTATATACATATATTATTATTATTATTATTATTATTTATATTTATTTATTTATTTTTTTAAATGCACTATCCGGTTTTTCCTTCATAATCCTTGTTGGGGAGGAAAATCCACAAAGGAGGAAGCTTTTGACTTCATATCCCGTCCTCATATTCGTACTCCTATCCCAACCTCCTATCCCGTCCTCCTATCCCGTCCTCCTATCTCTACTTCCTATCCCGTCCTCCTATCCCGTCCTCCTATCCCGTCCTCCTATCCCGTCCTCCTATCCCGTCCTCCTATCCCGTCCTCCTATCCCGTCCTCCTATCTCGACCCCCTATCCCGTCCCCCTATCCCGTCCTCCTATCCTGTCCCCCTATCCCGTCCTCCTATTCCGTCCTCTTATCCCATCCTCCTATCCCGTCCTCCTATCTCGACCTCCTATCCCGACCTCCTATCCTGTCCTCCTATCCCGTCCTCCTCCTCCTATCTCGACCTCCTATCCCGACCTCCTATCCCGACCTCCTATCCTGTCCTCCTATCCCGTCCTCCTATCTCGACCTCCTATCCCGGCCTCCTATCTCGACCTCCTATCCCAACCTCCTATGCCGACCTCCTACCCCGACCCGTAATATGTGTACCGGGTTTTGAAAAAAAAAACGTAAAAAAATATAAAAAACATCGGCTGTCTGGGCCTGATGTGAGTTGTAGTTTTTCAACAGCTGGAGAATCACGGGTTAAATTAAATGAAGGGTGCTATTAAAATGTATGTGCGCCCCCAGCAAAGTACAACATAGATCCTTAATCGTGTATTCCCTATCCCGGCTGTCAGGGCATGCTGGGGGTTATAGTCTCACCACAGTCTCTACAAGTTGCAGACTACTACAGAGCCTCTATGTGCTGCATTTTTTTGTCATAAACAGTAGAGGGCGCTGAGAGTCTATATGTTTGTTGTATTCTGTGCGTTAGGATGGACTCGCATCTTGTATGCCATGAAAGTTCCCCACGTATCAATAAACCCGTATTTACCCGGTGGAGGCTGCTGGGTTGGTATACGTTGGCATGCACTTTTCTGGTGTAGCTATTTCAGTAGAGGGACAATACAGTAGCTAAATGTAGTCCTGTCAGCACAAGATGGCGCTGCTGAGCCCTGTGACTGCACAGTTACGGGACAGTGTTACTTTAGTTGCGTCCGTCCATAGTGAAAACGACAGCTAGGTGCTTAGACATATTGGGAAGGTCCCCGTGTCATCCCATAGTGGGATCTTAGGCTGAGGGCATAACAAATGCCATATACTGTATGCCAGTGTTTCCCAACCAGGGAGTCTCCAGCTGTTGCAAAACTATAACTACCAGCATGCCCGGACAGCCGAAGGCTGTCCGGGCATGCTGGTAGTTGTAGTTTTGCAACAGCTGGAGGCACCCTGTTTGGGAAACACTGCTGTATGCAATGCATTATGAAAAAATTCTGATCATTGATTCTAATCAATACCTCTTCTCTTATTTCCCTAGGTGGATAAGGCGGCCCTGGATGCTCAAGTACATGACAAAAAAATCCAGAAAGAAATTGAGACTGAACACCAAGAAGCATTCGGTATGTGAAGCAAATTTCATCTCCTGTCACCATCCACTATACATACTGACCTTTCACCTATTCATTGTCTCCACAACTAAAGAAGCACGCCAGGAAATTTGTTTTGTTCATGTAGTGAAGCATAGGCTATTAGTAGAGAAAAATGTAGAGGTTCTTGTGTATGCCTTGTGCCTACCTGTTTTGGCTGATGTGGCAGGCATACATTTTTAGCCATCTTGATTCTATTTCACAACTGCAATGATCTTCCAGTGGGAGCTGCCAGGAGAATCTGATAGGGGATGATGTCATCCTGTAAATCACAGGAAGTCAGCTGACCCAGGAATGACCACTTCCTCTGACACATTAAGCAATCTGATTTTTATGTGTGGCAGATTGGTGATCACATGACCCAGTTACGGTAAGGAAATGTATGGATGTAGCTGTGCTGGAATAAAACTAATGACACTGTATGAATAGCGATGGTGAGGGTGTATGATATGGGCAAAAAAAACAAAACTGGAGTGCTTATTTAAAGGAGTACACCGGGATGTCAAAAATTGTGTTTCAGACTGCTTGCAGTAAACAAAGAAAAAGGGATACATACCTGCATCCGCTCCCCCGTTGCCTCCGGTAATCTGCTCCGGCCTCCGCCACAATCCTCTTCCTGGTGTCCAGTGGTCAGTGAATCATACTGCATTCAGCCAGTCACCGGCCGCAGTGAAGTCCCGCCTCGGCCGGCGATAGGTTGAGCAGCAGTGTGGCATTTTCGGTCCCGGCACCAGGAAGAAGACCATTGCCGGGGCCGAAAACGTCACACTCCCGCTCAGCTTATCGCAGGCTAAGGCGGGACTGGCTGAGTGCAGTATGACTCACTGGCGACCAGGAAGAGAATCGCGGCGGAGGCCGGAGTGGGTTACCAGGGGGAGCGGCGGCAGGTATGTATCCCTTTTAATTTTATTTATTTTTTTTACTACCAGCAGTCCGAAACACAATTTTTACATCCCGGAGTACTCCTTTGTACTCCTTTAAGGTTCCCATACATATACGATAACTTTTGGCCAAACATTTATTCAGCTGACAGCTATCTCTCTCTCGATCCCTCCAAACACATACATGCTTGACTCAGCAAAGCATTCATGGTTCTAAATGGTGGAATAGAGCAGTAAGCCACTGCCAGACTTCTCTGTAACCTCCAGACTCTGGCAGTGGCTTATCTCTCCAAAAACAAAAGGATCGGGCAGTTAAAATCCAACATGCCCAATCCTTCTCTTCTGACTTTATCTCTCATACGACTACGACTCTTATCCTGCTGGTTGGCGTTGGGTTTCCCTCATGGGAAAACCCCTTTAGGGTAGGGTCGCACATGCCATATTTTGCAACTTATTTTCTGAGCGCTCCACGCCAGCCTTGTCTACCCGTCTGTCGGAGGTCCCGAAGAGGAGCCGGTTGACCTATACGGTGGCGGTGAGAGCAGGATATCTTTTTTGCTCTGCTACTATTGATTCATAAGGATAGGATGGATAGTAGGTTTGACTGGCAGCAATTGCTTATCTGTTGACGTTGGGGTGCAGTGGCATGATTTAGCAGCATCAGCTCCATGTACAGCCCATGTGACCCCCATAAGAAGTGATGGAGCAGCACAAGAGGAGAATATAACTTTGTATTTTCACTGAACCTTTTCCTTCCCTTTTATTTTCAGATACGCTGATGGTGCAAAACGACCAAATTCTCTGCTTACTGGACCAGCGACAAAAGGACGACATCCATAACCTGAACAGAGCCATCGAGGAGTTCAGACTTCAGTTTCAGAAGAAAGAGGACCGCCGGGAATATGATCTGTACGATCCTCTGACCTTGAAGAAAGACCTCCCGCCGCGCCTGTCTGATGACGACCCTCGCTGCACCGTATCCGGGGTCCAGCGGCTGATGGGAGAGGATCTAATGGAGAGGAACCGAAAAAGAGAGCAGCAAGAGCAGCTACGGGAGTGGTCCCTACAGCAGCAACAAGAATGGGCCAAAGCCTTAGAGGACAAGAAGTTTACAGGTCAATAAATGTCAAATTTAGATAACTTCAGATTCTCTATCAGGAGGTCAGCAAAGGGGGCGCTATGCTTAGTACCATAAGAATTAGCCAGAATAGTGAACAACTACAAAAGATCCAGAGGATCCAGCGTGTCCTACATTACACTAACCAACAAACAAAAGCGTGCCCAAAAGGAACTAATCCCTCATAGATCCCTCCACCATAAAAGTTCACTTTTAATTATTATTATAGTAAATATGTGCAAGTACGTTAAAAGCACATCCACTATCCACGCTCTATTATTCCTTATCCAGACCCTATTGTCCTGTGTATATGCTGGATTATTATCCTTTTATTTGGGATCTAGCACTTTAAACTTAATTCCAGAGTCCTATAGGGTTAGGATATTAGTGCTGAGATAGCACTTGGCAGTTGCCAATGAGCGAGTACAACATGCACTCTGCTCTTAAATTGCTTGTGGATAGTGGTGCAACTTAAAGGGGTACTCCAGCGCCTACACATCTTATCCCCTATCCAAAGGATAGGGGATAAGATGCCTGATCGCGGGGGTCCTGCCGCTGGGGACCCCCCGTGATCTTGCACGCCGCACCCCATTATAATCAGTCCCCAGAGCGTGTTCGCTCCGGGTCTGATTACTGTCGATCACGCCCCCTCCCATAGACTTGTATTGAGGGGGTGGGGCGTGACATCACACGGGGGCGGAGTCGTGACATCACGATCTTCCGTTCACGTGGTCGGGATCCAGAACCTCCAGCGCTGCCGGAAGCAGTAACAGGTGGGTGCTGCGTGCTATATTACGGGGGTCCCCAGCGGGACCCCCACGATCAGACATCTTATCCCCTATCCTTGTGGATAGGGGATAAGATGTCTAAGTGCCGGAGTACTCTTTAAAATCTGTATGTGCTGCTACATCCTACATGTTTCGCCACTGGAGCGTGGCTTTCTCAAGGATGACAGTAGCAGACTGAGACTATATTACCCTAACAGCTCATTGATTTCAATGGGTGGTGCGTAATGCTTCATTTCTCCTGTGGTGGCGCTACAGTAAAATTAAATACTTGATTCCAGTTTTACTTACAGATTGCAGGTGATCCCAGAGGGTCCCAGCATTGGGACTTTTTATGATCAATTTATATCTGGCGAAAACTTCTTATCCCCTATTCAAAGAATAGTGGATAAGATGTCTGATCACGGTGGTCCCCAGCAGTGGGACCCCTGCGATCTCTGGCACGGCACCCCGGTCATCTGCTCCATGCTGGATGACTGGCGACTACAGCTGCCACGCCCCCTCCATTCATGTCTATGTGAGGAGGCGTGGGGCTACATACTAGCCGTCACGCCCCCTCCCATAGACATGAATGGAGGGGGCGTGGTGTGATGTCCCGAACATGGAAGCTCCAAACTTCTGTGTTCCGGACGCCGCCGCTGCGGGCCTGGAGATCGTGGGAGTCCCCAGAGGTGAGACCCACTCGATTAGACATCTTATCCCCTATTCTTTGGA